>NC_046262.2:34976623-35276623 GCF_009819885.2 Catharus ustulatus | reverse complement strand
TGACCTCTATCTCAGGACATGGAGAAGGGAACTGGTTTTCTTCCAAACAGAAAATTAGGAGTTCAGCATTTATCCTGTTATACTCCCCTAAGACATCTTTAAAAGTAACATTATTTTTATTTTGTTGTTTTTTTTAAATAAAATTGAATTAGTCTCCTTTAATAAAAATTTGTGCATGCGTAAATACTAGATAATTAGTAGTGCTAGTAACTTTGTTTACTTTGGCTCCTCCTCAGTTACCTAATAAAAGTTTTAGTCAGAGAACACGTAAATGAGAACTGATTTAATTTGTTCCACATATCTAAACCTCAATCTAGTGGAACTGTAAAGTCGGATCTGTTCCAAAAGCTTTTCCCAGAAGAGGCTACTTATGTCCTAAAGCACCATAGATAGTATAACGTATGCTAACTGCATGTGAAGGTACATTTACTTAGTACAGTAATCTGTTAGTAGAAAAAAAATTCTCCATCTCTAAATTCTTAAGTTTGTGCCTTTTAGACAATTTGTCCATATTTAAGGAAAGGTAAAACTGTCAAATGTCACCAGCATCCCTTAAGATTAGAAAACTGTGAGTTTCAAACTTTCAGATGATGTAATGTGGAGCCCTCTCCTACCCTTTGCAGTCCATGCTCTACTGCCTGGTTGCAGATCAGCCTCTGGAGCATTCAACAAGGGGTGTGAACACCTTGCACTTTTAAAGTGGATGTTAAGAAAGCATTGTATCCCAGTTCTGCTTTTGTACTTTAAATGTGAGTACATTTTAATTGTCATATTAGGAAATCTTCTCCATAAAACTTGTAACTTATTATCTATTGTAAATAACCTGTTATTTCTTTGGTGCCTTGTCAGTAACAGTGAATAATAATCACTTCAAGAGCATCCACATCAGGAAAAGGTTTGAAATTGATCATGTCACCCTTTTATAAGAAGACACTCTTATGAGTAAGACTACACATATGTTTGCTTAATCTTCTACTGACTAGAAGAAAACACGAGTTAAAGAACTTTAAAGCAAAATCCAACAGCCAAATTATTAATCCCATCTAGGATTCTTAGGTATAAATGGATCCTTAAAGCAAAACAGAAGTTTAATTAATCATATATTTGCTAAACTTCATCATATTAACAATCATAGGACCACTAATTTAGGCTACTATTAACTTTTGTTTTCAAATATTGAAACTGCTAGTAAAATGCACTCTGCATTACATGATCAAAGAGACCAATTTTCAAGTCTGAGAGACGATAAATATAAGTGGGAGACAACTGATTGTCTTACCATTATTCTTACAAAGCGTGGTTGGGCATAATTTGGAAGGAAGTTCTCAACATGCTTATAAAGTTTTTCTCCATTAAAGGTGTGGTAACGTTTAAGCACAATAGCTGCCATCCCTGTTCTTCCTTCATAATCTAAAAACATTGAAAAATAATATGAAAATTAAGAGTGTATTGTGAATAATTCACATATAGAATGTGCATTTGAGGGGATTTAGTATTAGTCAGAACAAATAAGTTGGTATTGTGAAATATCTGTCCTGTCTTCTCACACATCACTGAATATAAAGTATATGATATTTTATTTATAAGGTATATGATATTTTATTTACTATACATGGTATTGGAAGACTTTAAAAGTTACTTTCAGGGGGTTTATTCAATTAAAAAATGTCACTGATGTATTTTTAATAGGAATTCTCCATATCTGGCAACTGCCTGCTAGGTTTCACTGCTACCTGAACACTGGTAACATAATGGTATAATTAAATCAGAGGGACTATTAATTTAAAAAAACAAACCTGAATGCACTCACACAAAGACTAATGCAATAGATGAACATAGACATGTTGGAGACTGTACTTGTTCTATATAAAGTTAAATGCTTATTGTACACTATATGGGCAGTGCTGAGTGCTTTGCACTCTATTCCACAGACAAATTTGTGAAAGAGTAAGTGGGTCCTGTTAAATTGCAGACATCAAATTATGTTTGACATGCTAAAACATGTCAAAACTCTATTCAAAAATATGTACCAGACATAGCTCCTGCATTCTATTTATTGAAGCACAAGTACAAATTCTAAGTGGAGAAAATATTGAAGTTGGCAGAAATCTGTTAAATCTGTTCAGAAAAAAAGAGTAGCCTTGAGGTGTGCCTAAAGAAAAAATATGGGCGCTCCTTTTCCTGAAAATTAATCTGCAGTTACTGAACTTGTGATATGCTGTGAAATTTGTTATGGCAATATTTTGAGACTCTAGTCACTATAGAAATATGAAAGACTATGCTATCTAGATTTTACTGACACTACAACCAAAAATTGATGTGGATCATGAGGTGTTTTTTTATGAGCTATTTCTGACTGAGGTAGCAAAAACCCTTTCAAGGACCTCCTGTCAGCTCCACCTGCAGATGGTAATGAGAAATGCCTTAAACATTAGACTACAGATTTACAGTAATTTCACGATTATAAGCCACACCATTTTGATGGAAATTTTGGTCCGAACCTGGAAGTGTGGCTTATAATCATGTGCGCTTATATATGGACAAAGAACGAAAAGTTGCTGTAAGCAACTGTAAGGCTGTGAGGCTGGAGCAACTTCCAATGGGATGAAGTAATTTTATCAGTCCCACAGTGGGACTCAATATGCCATTAGCAGAAAATGACTTGCTGGAGGAAGGATGAGTTGTGATAAGATAAAGAACAATGCCCTGCCTGGTTTCAATGGATGGCCCTTTAGCAGAATATCTTCCGCGGAGATAAGGATCACTGCCCCCACGGTCAACAGATGGTGATAGAATAGATACTTTTTATCACACTCTGTATTGTAACCCAAGATAGTTGCTGACACCTGGACATCCGGCTTATAATCAGGTGCGGCTTATAATCGTGAAATCACTTTTGCATGCACTGCATGACTGCCACCTGCTGATCAACCATTCAGACGATGCCCTTTTAATTTTATTTTTATGTATCCTCTTTCTTTGAACCCATTTGTGTTTCCCATCTCTCTCTCATGTCTCTTGACAGCTTCTTCTTCATTTGACTAGTTTCTTTTAATACTAGACTTTATTTGCATTCAAAGGAAATTATGAACAGTTACTCAGCACCACTAAAAGTTTTTCTTCCTCAACCTGTTCCTTCAATGGCTGCATTTTCTAAGAAATTTTCTAATTTTGTAATTTGGTTTCCTACAGCTCTTCAGCATAGTATTGTTTATTTTTATGAAACATCATATATAATTGAGAGCATCCCAATCATGAAAAATATATATGTTTTTGATAGTATTCATAAGATACTCATTAATATACTCTATTTCACCTTTTTTCAGATGAAAGCCTGTAAGAGACTCTTGTGTGGTTTATAATTTTATATTTCTCACTTCATATTTCTCACTTCTGTGTTACGATTTTTAGTTCATCCCAATGTTTCTTCCATTCATTACAAAATTTCAGCATGTTATGTTTCTTAAATACAGCACTTTGGTGAAACAGAAATTTCAAAACACTGTAGAAAAGCCTGAATTGCCAAGCTGAAACCACTTACATCCTTACACGTATTTGTGCATGCAGTTGCAAGAACAGAACAGTAAGAAACTACTATCTTTATTTTATATTCTTAATCTATAGGGAGTGTCTTACTTTTTATGCTTACACCATAAACGTTAACTTCTTGGACAAAATCCATCATACCAATGATCTCTGCAACTTCTGAAGTGGCAACATTTTCTCCTTTCCACCTGTTGAAAAATTTCTAATATTAATATAGATGCAAATTCACACATTTTTTATTCTATATGTGATGGAAGAATGTGGGCTACATTCTTAACTGAAGAATGTAGATGGACAGACAAATCCTTTTCTTGTTTACTGCCATCTTATTTGAGATCCCAGCGATATAAGAAGTGCCAAATTTCAAAAAAATCTACTGTGTTGCAGTGTCCAACACTCTTCTACAAATTTGGTGGATTTGATCCTATCCTTGGTGTGTTTTTTAAAGAAAATTGACATTCATTGGGTTTGAGTCTGATCTGTGTCATCAAGGCCTGCATATGCGTAATTTCTTCCAGGCTCCCTGGGTTTGCACTTAGCTTTGTGCTATACCTGAAAGTGTCTCCCACCCGGTCACTGAAGTAGAGAAACCCATCCTCATCCATCACTAGGAGGTCTCCTGTGTCAAGATACACATCTCCTTCCACAAACACATTACGCAGGAGTTTCTTCTCTGAGGCTTCTTTATTTCCAACATATCCAGAAAATGGGGCATCCTTAGTAACTTGAAAAACTAGAAGACCAGGTTTACCTACAGGCCAGGAAAAGGGGATGCGAGTAAGCATATATAGAGTGAGCTTTTAATAGCATAATTTATCATATTAAAAATTCTTTGGAAAGCTGTATCTGTTCTATGCGTCTTATTGCTGCATTTTCTTAGCTATTCCCTGAACAGAAGAAACAGATGAGTGGAAAAGGGAACATAATTTTGCTTCCTTCTCTTCCAAAAATCTGGACCACAGAAAAGATACTTTTGGAGTGTGTTGTACATCACTTATCTGGTAAAGGCATATATCCGTTGAAAAGATGATTTATCTGTCATTTGAAAAGGGTGATGGTAATGAAAAAATACACATAGAAGCAAAAAATATAGTACCTAAGATCTTGTGCTTTGAGGTTTTCCAGAGGATAGGGATGCTACTGCCCTAGCACTGGTGTGCTGGCGTGACAAAATAATTTGTAAGCCACAATGTGTCTGTCCTCTGACCATCAAGGTGTCTTAAGCATATTCCTACATGGCATCACTCTATCTCTACTGGGCATCACTCCTTGTTTTTGCCTGTCTAAGTCCTGTTTATAACAAGGGCAAAACTTCCATTGACTTCACTGGAATTAATTCAGAATACCCTTTAACCATTTTTTTTTATTATTCTGTTGTTTTATTGTATCTGTGGTAAATACTGGCTTTACTCTCCATGTGCTCCTGTGGTTAAAAGATAATTTCATCTTCAAAATACTTTTATTTTACTCCTTCAGCATATGTAAGAAGATGTTTACAAACAAATAATTTTCTTCATAGCTGTATTTCTGCCTCTTTAATTAAATCCCCTTCATTTTTTAAAATCAATGCTCAATGTGGAAAATCGAATGAAAGCTCATACTACCTTTTGGAAGAAAAGCTGGCATTGCTGCCAGTACAATTCGTAAGTTATAATAAAAGAACAGTCAAACAAAAATGTTGCATTTAAAAGAGGAGTTGCTCTAACCCAAGGTCAATTTACAGGAGGAGCCTCTGGTCCAGTTTGTGAATTTGCTGTCATTACTCTGTCACATTGTGAGAGCTTCAGAGTTATCAAAAAAATATGTGTATTAACCTGCAAAATTTTTCTAGTCATGTTGTGAAACTGGGAATTTTATCAATTTCACTGAGAAATTTTTTGTCCAGTTTCTAATATAATTGTAGTGAGGAAGCAAGTTCTTGTCAAGAAAAAAGAAGAAATATTTTTCTTGATTGGATATTATCAGAAAATTATGTATTATCAGAAATAATAGAAGACTGCTACTTTTTTCCCAGTACTACTATCAGAATAGGATATGTTACTTTTATTATATTATCAAAGATAAGCAAGAATAATTGCTGATTTGATGACCAGAACTATTGTATGTCATTGACATCTGACATTATCATGATCTGATGTAATTTAGGTCATCTGTACAAGCCTCTCTTCTACCTTCAGGAATTTCATCTCTGTGATAATTAAATCTACGTACTAAAACTAGTGATATTAAAGACCTTTTTCCCAGAACTTCTAACTTTGACAGATGGGCTTATGCATGTGTACACAGGCACATGAATATTTGATGTGGCTTCAATAAATGCAGTGCTGTGTTTTGTGAGACTCTGTTCTCAGGATTTTTGTCAAAGATATGCTCATCTAGGAGGATACCTTATTTTCAGTCTGTGAGTTTCAGCTCTTGGAGGTGGAGTATTCTGTTTTAAGTAGGAGTTTGGAAAGCCTGTGTGACTCTAGATACTAGATAGATAACTCTGTTTCTGCCACTAAATAGATAAATTTGATCCATAATTTGAAATTGTACTGTTCTTTCTCAGAGTTTAAAAACATCTTTAAACATCTGCCTTCAAAGCACAACATGTGAGAATTATTGTTTCTTCTTCTTTTTTTTTTTTTTTCAGAAGCAATAAATATCTGATTTCTCCAGGAACAGGAACAAGATTTTCTCTAGTGAGAATAGAAATAGTATGGGCCCCGAATATTACTAATGTTCTTATCTGACTAGTTTTTTCTTTTGGGTTACTTTAAAAATATTTGGATATATTATCATATATTAGCAACAGATCCCTGTTTGGATCTATTTTCCAGTGTCATTTTCAAGTTCTAAGTGTATATAAAGAATCTGTTGCTTACAGAAATACCACCATTTAAACTGAGTTATCTGTTAGTTAATAGATAATTAATATTTTTCCTTACCTAGGGGTGCTTTAATACACCTTCCATTTTCATCTTTTATAAGTTCTTGTTTCCAGACATCATATTTCAAGAACTCAAAAGAATGTAGAAACTAAAAAAAAAAAAAGGTACATATGCATACTTAAAAACATCTTTTTTACTTACTTTCTAACTTTGATAAAAATTGCTTTGAATTAATGAATAGTCCCTATTGACTTTTGAAGACTTGAGACAGCCTGAAATAAACTGAGAGTATTCTAAGACGCAATTATCAGAAATTATAGTTATAATCTATATCATGATAAGCAACAGTAAGTATACATATACAGATAAGTGTTCATCTCCTTTACTGATAAAAAGAAGCCCATTGTCTTAGAGTAGGGTCAGCTTCTAATCATTTATACGAAATATAAAATGCATAAATCGTCATTTTTGCTTTAAAACTACCATCCATTTCTAAGTAGAGGCTTAATACCACTGGAATGCAAATCAAGATGATTGTCTGACAAAAAAATCCAAAATAAATTTACAGACATCTCAAAAATTACTCCAGACAGATGCAAGTGGAAACTTACAACTTAATGATTTAATTAGTCATTCCTGCCTCAATCTCCATTCTCATGGTTAAGATTGCTAGAAGACTGAAAGTCTTGTAGAATTATCATGGTTGTGACAGGCATTTTTGGCTTCTCAGATGAAAAGCAGAAATACAGTAATTTCACGACCATAAGGCGCACCGGACTATAAGGCGCACCCCCCTGGAGCCGGCACATTTTGCAACTTTGTAGATCAGATAAGGCGCACCGGTCTATAAGGCGCACCGGTTTTTTTTTGCAGCGAGGCTCCGCCCCCAGCTCCTCCCACGCACTTGCTGGCCGAGGCCCCGCCTCAATCCGGCAGCCATTGGCTCCCGGGCCTGCCTGTACCCGGCAGGGCCGGGCTATGCCCACCGCTGCTCCGTGCAGCATCCCCAGGGCCCCGCTGTTCTGGGAGTTCCCTGGCGCTCCGGGTGACCCAATGCCGGCAGGCTTGCCCCGTGCCACCACTGCCCCGATTCCAGCTGCTTGCCCCCTCCCCGCGCAGCGGCTGCTGTGATTCCGGCGGCTTTCGCCCTTCCTGCATGGCGGCCGCTGTGATTCCGGCGGTTTTCGCCCCCCCCGTGCGGCGGCCGCTGTGATTCCGGCGGCTTTCGCCCCCACCACGCGGCAGCCGCTGTGCTTCCGGCGGCTTTCGCCCCCCCCGCGCGGCGGCCGCTGTGATTCCGGCGGCTTTTGCCCCCCCCGCGCGGCAGCCGCTGTGCTTCCGGCGGCTTTCGCCCCTTCCTGCGCGGCAGCCGATCCGATTCCTGCAGCTTTCACCCCCCCCGCGCGGGGGAGGCCCCAATGCCGGCGGGGACGGCCCGCCCCGCCCCGCGCGGGGGAGGCCCCGATGCCGGCGGGGACGGCCCGCCCCGCCCCGCGCGGGGGAGGCCCCGATGCCGGCGGGGACGGCCCGCCCTGCCCCGCGCAGGGGAGGCCCCGATGCCGGCGGGGACGCCCCGATGCCGGCGGACCCGCCCCGCACGGGGGAGGCCCCGATGCCGGCGGGCTCGCACTTCCGGGGTGGCAAATGTCGCAACTTTGTAGATCAGATAAGGCGCACCGGACTATAAGGCGCACTTCCGGGTTCGGGGAAAAATTTTTGTCATAAGGGTGCGCCTTATAGTCGTGAAATTACTGTAATTTGGAAGTCGTTAATCTGGTCTTGATCTTAACTGACCTGAGTCTTTAGTATTGTTTGAATAGTATTTCACTGTAGTAAAATGTTCATGATTCAAGGAAACTGTACAAATTGGAAAAGCCTTTGAGGCTCTCAGGGCATTTTTATGGTAGGAACACTGAGAGTTTCAACAGTGGTTGTATATGTAAATTTATATGTTAGGTATTTTGAGGTTAATATTTTTCTCCTTCATTTGCTAAGAGTTTTGAATTTTTTTGTTTTGCTAATCTTACTTCAAAGAAAGTGTGACACTAGATTTCATGAGTGGAGATGCAGTCAAAGAGAAAATTTGTATAAATTTGCTTTGGAATATCTATCTCCTGATTCATACCAAAAGCCAAATCAAAACTAGTTTCTATGTGAGCTTCCAGGATGCTAAGTAAACTTTAACAAAAATCGTCATTAATCAGTCCTTTAGGTAGTCACTTCTACACAATCAGTTTGAGTTTTTTAAAATATATTCTAGGGATAAAGTTGAGTACACAATTTTCTATGTACTCATTGTGTATATTGATTGTTGCTTCAAAATGTATGTACAGAGAAGAGTCAAGGAAGGGACTAAGAATAAGGTTTCTGGTTTTATGAACCAAATTTTATTGTATCTGGAAAGAAGAAAGCAATTTCTTGCTTCCCGATTTTTAAATTTTCTGCCTTTCCCATGCCTTTGAATTTTATTTTTAAATTATTATATGCTTAATTGGTTGGTTGGTTGGTTGATTGATCTGATAACCCTTACCTTTGAGAAGATGCCAGCACGGCCCACAGCTCCTATTTTATTGGTGTAGTTCAGGAAAGAAAGATTTCCTTCTGTGGACCCATAGAATTCAAATATTTTAATTGGGCCAAACCTCATCAGAAATTCCTTCCATACAGAAGGCCTGATACCATTTCCAAGAGCAAGGCGCACTTCATGAACTCTGTCCTCTTCTTTCTGCGAAGAGACAAAAAGAAACATCCTATAGCTGAGAAAAGTGGGTCTAAATGCCTGAAGTTGATCTAATACGTTCTAACAGAACAATTTTCGTTTATGAACTGCCACCTTGGGTAAAATACTTTGCAGAATGGTTTTGAGGGTTTTTAAAAAATCAAATAGAAAAGCATAAGAAATCTTGGTCTGAGGTTAAGGGGGTTTTAGCGGGTGAAAACTTTATTTCTGTAGTTTTTTAAATTATTACTTATGAACTCTATAACTAGAATGTCTATTACAAAGTTTAAAATATTTTAGCTGTAAATAAAGAGGTTTTAAGGAAGCACCATAGAATGGAAATTCCTTTCCCACCAAAGAGAGATTTCCTGTATCAACAAAATTGTGCCTTATAATACACCTGTGATACAAAACGGTTGATTCTTTTTGTAATGATACTTCATAGGAAATTTTCCACATCTACTATGTTCTTTATGGGACCTGAAAAAACAGAAAAATAATTCAAAGCTGCTTAAATAAATCTCATATGATTAGGTTCAATTTTAATCTTAAATCCAGATTTATAAACGAATGATAAAATCTGCAGTCAAAATGTACAGTAATTTCATGAATACAAGCCACACGGACTATAAGCCACATCTCCGGGTGTTGGCAAACATTTCGTTCTTTGTCCATAAATAAGCCGCACCTGATTATAAGCTGCTCTGTCATTCGCAGCGAGGACCCGCGTGCAACAAAGTTGCCAAACAGTAACAGAATCGGGGCAGGGCGGGGTTTACTGGCTCGGCTCGGGCTGTGCAGGCTCGGCCCGCTCGGGGCTGCCGATGGGGCCAGGTGGCCCAGCTTGGTGGGGCCGCTCGGTGGGGCTGCTCAGGGCTGGCCACTGCTGCCACTGGGCTTGCTCACCCTGGCCCGGCGCTGCCCCGCGGTGGCAGGCAGGGAAGGAGCCAGCCGGTACCCGCCGTGGCGGTGGCGGTGGGCGGGGACGGAGCCCCCCTGCTCCCGCTGCGGCAGGCAGGGGTGGAGCCTGCCTGCTCCTGCCACGGCAGGCGGGGGCAGGAGCCCCCCACTTACCCCACGGGCTGCGGGGATGGCAGCATGGAGCCCCCTGCCTCCTCCCTGAGCTGTGGGGATGTGAGCACAGAGCTCCCTGCCTCTACACTGCCGGAAGGAGGGAGCTCCCCTGCCTCCCTCCCTCCTGCTGTGCTGCCGGTGCTGAGCTGGCCCCACCCGCTGCACAACACAGTAACCAATTTGTAACAATCGCGAAATCCTGGGTTTTACTGGCAGGTGCTCAGCTCGGCACCCTGGCTGGCACTTCTGGGGTTGTAAATGTCAGAAAACTATTCACATATTAGCCACTCCTGAGTATAAGCCGCATTTCCGGTTTGGGAGCAAAATTTTAGTCAAAATGGTGCGGCTTGTATTCGAGAAATTACTGTAGTTGCTAATGAGTTTGAGTAATTAAGTTACTGTCCTGGCTGAATGGCAGCAAAACTTACAAACTTATTTCAGGTCAACAGGAAACGTTTCTTCAAACCAAATAAATTAATTTCCTTTTGGTTGCAGTGTTACTCTAATCTTTTAAACTGTAAAATTATGTTTGGTTTCTAAATAATATAAAGGAGATTTGAAGATGGAACTTCACCTTGTAATTACACTGAAATGTTTTAGCAGAGTTTCAAATTTTTGGCTTTCAAAAATGTTCACATAAAATTGTTTTGTGAACTATGTATTAACAGACAACTTCATTTGATCCAGAACTGCATTTTATGGCAGATTAATTAGGATCAACCATAATGTAGACTAAACCTCACTTGTTAAACACAGGAGTCAGAGTTTGATAGTCCCTGCTTCTGCCTAATCAGATGCGTCTTCTTCTGCAATTTTAGCGGTAAATCTGAATAATAAATGTTTTGATCACATGTATGTAATCAAATCCAATTATAAACCAGCTGTGAGGCTGACTGAGAGACATCCTTCATGAGTAATGTCCCTTCTTCAGCACTTTGTCTTCAGGGTAAAATCACAGGTTTTGTTTTTTTCTCCAGTATATTTTGTGATACTGTAAGACCTGAAGTAAAACTCAGGAGTTTGAGAGATAACAAGCAATAGGAGAAACTGTCATTCTTACCTTGGTTCATGCCTGGTACAACAATCTGCAGCATTTCCCTGAACTACCTTGAATTTTAAATGTCTTTATTTAAAAGTCATGTGGTCCCCTTTAAAAACATACTTTCTCATTATTTTGTCACCTTCTATGGGCTTAGTATTTACTTCTGATAGGTACATGAGGTTAGCTTGTAGTAGATGTAATTAGTCACAGAGTTTCTGTCCACTTCAAGAAATCTCCCAGCGCCTCCCAGTTTCCAAATCCATGTTCTTTCTCAATTTGTGATACCTGGGCATGCCCAGTGCAAGGAAGGAAGGACAGACGCCCCATGTATGATGTAGAGCACACTCCAACACGTCCCTCATGTTCAGCCCTAGTCCTGAGCCACACCAGACCTATTAGCCTGCACGGGTTTCTTTCAGTGAAGAACCTGTGTGGTACAGTAGAGGTTATATGAGGAGGTTACATGTTACATATGTAAGTAACATCTGGTTATATGTTACTTGTGGTCATAGTCCAGTAAGGTACATGTTGTGACAGAACTTCTGATGTACCTGATCTACCTCTGTTAGCAGCCTCACCTTCCTCAACTCACATAGGCCATCTCTGTTTTTCCCACCATACCAGTTGCTAGTTAAGTATCTCTGGCTTCTCTGTTAAATTTTTGTTATTGAAACAAGAAAAGAAAGTTCTCATTGCTTTTTCCTGCAGGAGAAATCTTTACACAACTAGTTTGGCCTAGCTTATTATTCCTTTGTGGTTTTTTATCCATGACTACTGATGTAATGTTTGTACAGGCTTGAGTTCTGGCCAACAGCTATCCTGTCTGGTACCCTTCAATACCTTTTATCTTTGATCCCTCTCCTACATCCAGGCCACCCAATAAGAACATTCTGTTCAAACCTGCTGGAAAATTCTTTCTGATTTTCCCTTGTTCCTAATCTTTGCGCCAGCCTCTGACCAATGCCATTGCAGCTAATTTGAACTTTGTGTTTATACATGATGTTTTCTGAGGTAGGTAGTAATACTTCTTGTCACCTCCCTTCAGTAATATCCTAACTCCCAAGCATAAAATTTAAAAAAATTAACCAAGCTTTTCCATTATCATTGAGAAATGAGAGCGGCAACTTGAATATTTTTCAGACTTACTTATCACTGTTTGGTGACATTTTACTTTGTTCAAAACCTGATCATGATTTAGCTGTCATGATCTTTGTCTTTTATCCCATGGGGAACCAAGATTTTGCACCACTATGTTAGTAATTTGGTTTTATACAGATATATCTATCATCACATATACAGGCAAGGAGCAGACTGCGCCTTTGGAAGACCACTAAGAAAAAGATTGAAACTAAAAAAACTTCATCAATCAGTTTCAAAGTTAAAAATTAATTATCATCCATCAAATGCTGAAGGTAATAGGCCTTGATAAGTAACTTCTTTGGAACAGAGCGCTGAAATTGTTTAATCATTCAGTCTTTTTCAGACTGTTGTTTGGGCATTGAGCATGATTAAGCTTTTACAGCTTATACCTCTCCCTGACTGACCTGTGACTTGCTGGACACAGATGAAAAGCCATCAAGCTTTGCAGAGGCACTTCTGTGAGTGTCAGGGTATAAGTGTCCTATCCTGCAGGCTTGTTCTTTTGTCACCACTCCATTTGATGATGTAAATATGATTGCTATTGGTAACAGCAAGAAACACAAGACGTAGATTCTCTATACGCTGGAAAAAAGTATCAAACATTGAAAATACTAAGCTATTCAGAAAGGGGTGAATCTATCTGACTTTCAAATTTGCTATATCTTAAAGCTGGATTTGCAAACAGAACTTACCTCTGCCTGATTGCAGAGGTAGCGGCAGAGTTCTCCTATGTATAAAAACATGGTAACATTGTACTTCCTACAGTCATTCCAAAACTGTCTTGCAGAAAATTTCTTCTTCAAAACACACGTCGCTCCTATGTGATGAAAACAGATAAGAAATTTCAAAATAACCTTTAAAATAAACCCTTTGTCTTCTACCACTACTCTAAAAACAACAACAACAACAAAAAATTGTCATTTTCTTAATTCAATTAATGACAACTTCAGCTAATTAAAGAAATTGTAATATGTTTCCAACAGTATCTGTCTGTTAAATGTGACTTGCACAATTTAGACTTTCTAAGTAGTAACTACTTAGAGTAGTAGAAGCAACAGAAACAAACCTTTTAATCATCTCCCGTTGTCAGGAATGGGCCACAGCCTAAACAATTTGTTTCTGTCAAGATCATAAACTGGTTTAACTCTGAAAAAAGATCTTGGAATAGGGGAAATGGTAGCTCACAGCTTCTCTATTTGTGTGACAAGGGGTGGAAAGGAAATGGCTGAGTCTTTGTTGTTTCTGTTTCACTCCCCTTTTTCTTAACAACTGAGAATCCACTTTTTTTTTTTGTTTCTGTGACCCTGATTTCTCTCAGAGCTTTCCATTCCAAAAGCTACCTTATTCTACACTTCTCTTATTTGCCACCCTATGCCTTCCTATGTATTGTCAGTCAAGAATTTATGAATTTCCCTGTTTCTATCCTTTCAAAAATTCCTTTTTGTCCAAGTCCTGTTTGTCTTTTGTGAAGCTTCCCAGGGTCTTCCAAGTTTTGAATCCCTTCTAGTCCACTTGTTCCCAACTTGCCTGTTCCTCCCTGATCTTGAAACCTCTCAGACCTCTTCAGCCTCACCCTCCTCAAAGCTTTGTCATGCAAATCCCAGGCTCCCAAGTCTCTATCTGAACATCTAAGAAAGCTGTTACCCTACATTTTCTGTTCCTAGACGATCCATAGCCTCAAACCTTTTCATACACTCATTTTGTGTTGCTGTTAGGTAGAAGCAGTCTTGTCAGCAGTTACTGTAAGCCAGCATGCCTGCCTGCCTAGCTCCTGAATAAACAAAACACTGCAACGCAATGCACTGCAATATCTTTTAAAGCACTCCAGTTACATACTTAGCATGACAAAAAACAGCGTCTGGGGAAGAATGTAAGAACAGAAAAGGACATACCTGGGAAATATCTGGTTGCTAGCTCTCTACAAATAACTCCCAATATCAAATTTAGAGGGGGAGGTTTTGTCCTTCTTCCTTTATTTTTCACTTCAGTGTGATGAATTTAACTCTGTAGGTCTTACTCAAATAAGAGACCAAAAAAGCTTCACAACACATTTAGTCAATCTCATTCTGAAGGTTGGCTTCCACAATGCATTTATACCTTCTGACACTAAAAAATTGAGCCTTGGATGCTTGTGTGAATGCCTTTACGGACTTTTGGCATAGAGTACAAATCTGACTTCAGGTTAAGCCTACAGAATATGTGCAGTGGTGTTAACAATGCACAGACCTCAAGTCATTTTATGTTGGATTTATACAACAATTAGTTGTATAAATCTACATTTAGCTCAGAAACTATGCATATACCTTAGATATTGCCTGAAATGGGAGAAGTGATAAAAATGATAAAATTACAGAAGTTTTTTGGTAAACATATTTCAGTTACCAAGGAGTTATTCACCTAATACCAACATGTTATAGCCTTGTGAAGTTAATGAAACTTCACTAGAAGGTAAATATTACCTAACTGAATGCATCCAGCAATGCCAAGAAGTGAAGCACTGATGTGGTACAAGGGAAGAGTGACGTACATAATGTCCTGAGAAACTGCACCACACTGAGCAAATACTAAGGACACAACCAGAGTTCTTAGATGAGTGATAATAGCAGCTTTTGGGAAACCTGTCAAAAGGAAAGAGCAAATAATTATAAATGTACTGCACACATTAATAGTTTTGCTGTAAGAATTAAGTTGGGAATGTACAGGGAGAATTGTCTCTTCTGAGTCTTTGTCCTATCATTCACTCTTTTGTATCTCTTTATTCCCTCAGCTCCTTCACTCTTTCTGCCTGTAAAGCTATTCAATCATAGAATTATAGAGTGGTTAGGGTTGGAAGGGACCATAAATATAATGTAGTCCCAACCCGCCTGTCATGTCTGTTTTGTCTGGGGGACGAAGTCCATGCCCTTCAAAGGTGTGTGCTGGCCAACTCTGCATACAGGTTTCCTTGCATGAAAGAGAGAATGGGAATACTTCTGAAGAGCCACTGTGTCTCTCAGCTTCTGTTTGCAATAGAAATAACTTCTACAAAGCTATTTGGATTGAGAAGTGGATGGATTTTCCCATTTCTTCCACTCTAAAAATAACTCCCTTGTCAGAATCAAAAGTAGAGGTTCCACCATTCTTCCTTTCTGAGCAACTCTTAGAGATTGACTTTATTTTCTTTATATTCAAGAAATTAATTTCAGCCATGGAGTATCTATGTAGAAGTTCAGGAACTGAAATTACACCCTTGTTCTGCCATGGAAAAACATGGTTTGAAGTGTACTGTGCTTCTGAATAAATTAATTCCTCCCTGTCTTGTCTTAGAAATTCAAGCTCTGTCATTTTTGTGTCTTGTTGCTAAATTTATACTGCCTCAATTTTCCTGCAGCTGTACTTTGTTAGTACATATCCTCACCTGTACTTCCTGATGTGAAGATATATAGGGCTGTGCTTCTCGGGTCAGTGACAGCTCTAAGATGAGATGGAACAGGATTATCAGACACCTTGTCTAGTTTGTCTGGTAGAGTGTGAACATGTTGGGAAGGAGAACTGATGCTCATCAGCCAGACAGCAACATTATTTTCCAAGAGATTCAAAATAAATTCTTTCTCTATTGATCCCAAACAATCTGCCAAGTTCAAACAAACAAACAAACAAACAAACAAACAAACAAACAAACCAAATGCCATGCTAATTATTAAAATAAGTACATCTACAGACCTGATTACCAGCACTGAAATTATACATCATACCATTGTATAAACCTACAGCAGCCATAGGAGGGCTAGCCTACATACTGGACAGTGAAAAAATCATCATGATGTTTAATTTCCCTTATTTCTCCTTTGGCTTTAATTGTAATTGGTAAAACACCATTAACTAATTGGTCATGCTAATACATAGGATTTAATTTAATCACGTTTGATTTGAAGCTTGTTGCACATAGCAAATAACAAACCCTCAGAGGTTCATATGGAATTATGGTAGTATTGCCAACCTGTATAAATTATGGGAAAACAGGAGTAGAAAGTAAAATAAATTGCCTAGTATTGCATAGTATGCCCATGAACAGGGAAAAAACTGCAGCTCATTGTGCTGTAATCTTTGCTCCAAGCAATGCTACCTTGGGATCAATACTTTAAAGTAACTATAAAGTAACATAATTTTTTATGTAGGTATTTTGAGCTGAAGAAAATCATGACTACAAAGGGAATCTGTCTTTGTGTAGTCAGTGAAGTTTTATATAAGCCACATACATCAATAAATAGAAATGGAAATGAAATTATGCTAAAGTATCTCCCAAGGCTGTTTTCTTGCTGATGCATGATTATTGTTCCTGGTAGCTTTTCCAGTACTTGGAGAATTTCAGATTTAAGCTTTTTATTCTAGTAATTAATTGCATGGGGCTTATTTTGCGCTTATACCCTTGACATTCTAACATTGTGTGTTTTCTCTCCATTTTAGACAACAATATTTTCTTTACTTTTCCCCCTCCTTTTCTTCCCTCCTTTTAAGTGTGTGTATATATCTTGCATCTTTGAAGGGCTCTGATTTTCTACTTTTGATAAAAGCAGAAAACAGTAGAAAGTGAGCACCAAGTGAAACACAACACAGAGCTTACCTTCTCCTATGACCAATGCTTTTGCTGCACATGTATTAATGCAGTGCAGGAGAGATCTTGAGTGGACATTGATGTTGAGAAAGGCCACGATGAAGCCCAGCTTGGCCAGGCCAAACCAGACATGGATGAAGTCAGGTCCATTACCCATGAGCAGGGCCACAGTGTCACCTTTTTTCAGATTCCCATAGCATAGGAAGGCCTGTGCTACCCTGTTGCTCCTCCTGTCCACATCCTGGTAAGTGTACACTGTCCCTTCATAGTTAAGGAATGGCTTGTGGGGATTTTTTTCCACTCTTTGCATGAAAAGGTCAATTAAGGAGAGAATTCCATTTCTTGCCCACTTTTTTACTGTTGCCTTTGACCTCTTCCGCCTCAAAAAGTAGATCAGATCTTCCCAGAAATAGGGCAGAAAGATCTTCAGAGAGACACACAGCACCACTATTCCTGCAGCAAATGCTGAAAGCCACGTGGACAGCATGCTTGGAGGAGGGCAATAATAGATTTAGTGATCTCAGACATATAAAATACATACATTATAATAATTAACACTGTTTTAAGATATAGACTGGAAGTAAGTAAGCTAATTACAATTCCACCACTTAATTCGACAACTGTTAAAAATACCTTGTTGGCATTTACTAGAATAAAAAGACCCACAAGGGTACAAAAAAGAAAAAAGGAGTTAAGAGTAGAGAAAGGATTGTGCAGGATTTTTAACTTGCAATCAAAATTATGTCTAGATTTTTTACTGTCCCATGGCAAATTCTAAAAAAAGATGGAAACAAACAGACCAAGCATATACCATCGTATGTATAATATGAAAGTATGTTATGTATGATACACCTGTAAGATGCATCAAATGTTGTTCTTTGCTGCCAAAGTTGTGTTTTCTGGCCTGATAGAATTTGAGATCATTTGGATCAAAAGTTTAAACAGTCTGATGAACACACATGAATTGAAGGCAGCATACTGTGAAACTTCTGCATCTTCTTAAGCAACCAGTTTTCACCACAGGATTTTCTGGCATTTGCAATAAACAGTGATTAATAACTTATTTACATTATTTACAACAGCATCCTGCTGTCTCAAGCAAAATCATGCACAAACATATACTGGGGTTTGGAAAACAACCTTTAAACATAAAAATTATTAACTTCTTCAAAATATTTCAGGTAAAAATTAATTGTCGTATTTTCAAATGGTCATAGCGGAGGACTTGTGAAGATCATGCAAGGTCCCTAGAACATAATATATGTATCATTGACCAGTCTCCTTTATAAAGTCTCAGCCATGATAACCACAAATATTTGAAATGTCTTACGTGACAGTCTAGGATTAGGGAACATTTCAGCAGACTAAGAGGCTTTTCTAATTGGGGTGGCCTCTACTCTGTAGTTTGGAGATATCTTACTGACAAGCTGTACTTTTGGTATATTCCTCAAGCTTGTTTACATTTTAAACAATATTCAATGAATATAATTGTCAACTTCAGCGGAATTCTGGCGGAAAGCCACAGAAAGGTCTTGTATGTACTATAAAGCCTATGAAATGTATCAGTAAACGAGAAGCTTAAAAATGAAAGCATCATGGCAGTAATCGCACATAAATATACAAATGAAGTTAAAGCATGTAAGGCACAATATTTTAATGTTCTAAAGAAAAAAATCTAAACTCATCAGTTTCTGAAGTCTTTAATTTGTAAAGAGACATTCTTAGTTAACCTTGAAATCTGTCAATTCTTATTGATTACATTCTGTTACCTATTAGGCGAAATGTCTTATCCCTCCATGCTAAGAAACAATTGAAGTAGCTGTAAGTTCAGTCTAACAATAGATGTGCCAGTAGATGAAAGACCCTGTGTTTCAGCTCATGTGGCTCCCTTACTGACTTTCTGCCTTTCTCAGAATGTTCTTGTTTAATGGTCAAGGGCACAGGGAAGGTTTCTAAATACAGAGCCCCCAGATATTTTCCAAAAATTAAGGTAAAAATTCTGTTTTCCAAGTAATCTGTCAGCTTTTTTCAGTGAGACAACATGCTACCTTTGCTGAAAGCAATCTAACAAATAGGAAGTGAAATCTGAGTTTTGAAGCTTACCATACTAAATAATTAGTAGAAATAGACTGAGATGCTTCTCTGATTGAAGCAGAGCTTCAGAAAATTTTAATGCAAGCAAACAAAAGGATATCTCTAAATTGACTTGTGATGCATGCAGTTGTCTTATGTAAAATAAGAAATTATGCATAAAAGAAAGTCAGATATTATAATTTAGCTGACTTTATACCCAGTTCCTTTTCCAGCATCTGAATGATAAATGAAATCTTTAGCTTACCAACCTTTTTTCCTGTGTGTTTTGATTAATGTCTTGTCTGCCTTTGTTTATCACTTGTAGAAGGGTTGCATGGGTTGTCTGAAAACGTTTGTTTTGTCCAAGCAGATGCTCTCTTGAAGCTCCACACCTAGAGCGTGTCACTGGTGACTGTGTCCCTAGGCAAACAGGTAAAGACTATCTCCTGGACATCACAGATCCCCAGTTCTGTAGCTCCTTGCTTTGCAGCTGTCTTGAAGCATGTGAGTGAAAGGAAATTGGACATTGTATTTTGGAACAAAGTGTATTTTCTGTCTCTATTGAGAGTTAATTGTTAAAAGATGAAGAAGTCAGTTACGCAGTGCTGCTTTATATGCTAAAAAGGGTGATAAGCAGCTGGACAAGGGAAAAGACTAATCTGAAATTACTGTTTCAGTGCAATAGAAGCAACTTAGTGATGTTTCCATATGCTCCTAAATGTCGCATATACAGTACACAGCAAACATGCCTGTAACATTTATCTGGCATTGTCATGTGGTCTCTGCAACAGGAACAAAAAGTCTTTTATGATTAACACAATTTTTAAGTTTAGTCATACAAATATCAGAGGACGTTCTTGTTATATAATGTAAATGCTGAAAAGGGACCCTATAGTATGTGGCACTGGCAGCCTACTGGGTTGAGGAAGTAGATGAGATTGCATTAATGAAAATGCATACACACTGGTGACTGACAGTTTAAGTCATGTGGACCAACCTCCTAATTCTGAAACTCAGAAGTACAAGCTTAACAGATTTTAAAAAGATTGTTCAATACGTATGAATTGCCTAATTCCTGTTTGTTTATTTTATAATTGTTTATAAGACATATCTTTTATATATGAATGAATATTTCCTGAGGCATAATTATAGTACTCAGTTATTACAAAATCTGTAGGCCATTACTTTTCCTCTCTCTCTCGATTTTTATTTTTTTTAAATTTTTAATTTACATTATTTAATTAGATTAGAATGCATTATTTAAAGTTATTGGCTTTGTTCATTGACATACTAAATCTTTTATTTTGTTTACTCCATTTGGAGGACATAATTTTGAGCTGGTCATAAAGTACCCTGGCACTTTATGGAAAGATGGGACTTTCATTCTGACTGGGGAAAAAGACTGAAGACACTGTAAAGGGAAGAAGATCACTATGGAGCAGATAGCCTGAAAGCATGACTAATTGTTTGTGAAAAAGAAGAACATGAAGAAAAATAGCTTGGAGTAAGGGTCAAGCAGAGGGAAGATTTGGTTTCTTTCTAATAGTAGAAGTAATGTTTTGTAATTTTGTTATTGTTTTTGTTCCGTTGTGAATAAATTATTTTAAAGGTGGTGGTTTTTATAAATGAAAATAAGGACAACACTGGGAAGCAAAAAGTACAGTCAAGAAGATGGAATAGTGTCAGCTGAAAAAGAAGTACAAGATCAGCAGAAGAGAAAGAAAAAAATTACTCTATAGCATAATGGCTATGAGCCTTTCCTAGCAGTCCTAGATTTCAGCCCAGTAGCGGAAACTGGACTTGTATCCCACATTCCAGTATGTGTACTAGAGATGACTAACACCAGTATGTGTCCCGTAGATGACTAACAAGTATAAGTGAAGTAGAATTGTACTATCTGCCTTGCTTTCTTATTTAATATCTCCAAAATGAAATTATTAGACTAGATTCTTTATGTAACTTAAATTCCTTCACAGAATCACACAAAAGTTGATCTTGGAAGGAATCTCTGGATGTCATCTCGTCAAAGTTTTCTGGTTCAGGAGAGACAGTTAGAGCCACTTACCCAGAAACATATCCAATCTGCTCTTCAACATTCTCTCTTCTGTCACAGGACACTGCTGGAAAGAACCTGGCTCCATCTTCTTTGCAGTATCCTTCTTAGGTTCAGGCCTTTTTGCACAGGTGCTTTCTGAGCCCTCTATTCTCCAGGCTGAAACATCTCGGCTTGCTCAGCCTATCCTGCAAGGAGAGATGCTTTAGTCCCCTGATGATCTTCATGGCCCTTTGCTGGACTCTGTCAAGCACATAAGGCTCTCTTGTACTGGGGAGCTCAGAACCAAGCATGGTGTAAAGGAACCTCCAGGCAAAGGATCAGCTTCTTTGTCCTGCTGGCAAAGCTCCTAAGGCAGTGCAGGACACCATTAGTGGCAAGGGCACATTGCTGGCTTATGATCAACTTGGTGCCTGCCATGGCCTCCTGGGCTTTGTCTGCAAAGGTGGTTTCCTGCTGGATAGCTGCATGTGCAGGTGCCGGGGGAGGCCTTTCCTCAGGGGTAGGACTTCCCCCTTTGCTGAACTTCCCCCTTTGCTTCCCCCTTTGCTGAACTTTCTGGGATCCTGCCCTGGCAGAGTATGGCCCTGGGCGGATGCAGAGAGAAGCACCAAGTTACATCTCTGGTTGCTGCTATAGCAAGTTTGCACCAAGCAATGCAGGCTGGTAGGAGAGCAGAGCCCCAGGATGTGGGGGCAGAGGGTGTGGTGAGGATAAAGACAGGCCTGAAGTAATAAGCACTGGAACACAGGCTGACCCTGATGACCTCTGTCTGGGAACATCTGCCAGGGATCAGCTGCAGAGATGCAGGTCTGTAGCTGGGGAGTATTTGACTTCGGGGGAACAGCAAAATCTTACCTGGCAAATAGCGAAGGACCTAGCAGCATTAACACGCCACTCCTCCTGGCCAGGGGTTGCATCCCCTCATCCCTTCTCCCATGTTACTCATCCAAAGGGGCCAGCAACACACGAGGAAGCGGAGGCCATGCACCAGAAAAAGGGGGAGAAAGCACAGAATAACAATGTCAATAGCACTGTGAATAATACTAAGATTCTGCATTTTTCATCCATTTAATTTCCTTGATAGACTACTGAGAGCCTTCTGATTGACTTGTGGGCTGGCAAATATTCCAGTTGCTGGACAAGCTCCTAATTCCATTTTCATCATTGTTTGGGGCATTCTTCCAGTACCAGTGGCAAGTTGGTCTCTTGCAGGGCTGGAAAGAGCCTAGGGAGCTGCTGGCCCACCAGGTGAATGATCTCTATCCTGGCTGGAAGTGGAGGAACCTGGCATGTCCTGCCCTGGATCCTCATGAGGCAAGAGCTTCTCCATGTAGGTGGGAAGAGGGGCACTGGGGGGACCTGCTGGCATCCCCATGAAGAGCATTGGTTGAGATGCTGGAGCTCTCCTCTTCAGCTCCAACAGGGCTGGAGGGGGCTGGGCCAGGTGTGAGACCCCCTTGGTGAGGCTGTGGGAGGGGGCACATCCAGGACCGGCCCTCCTGCTCCTCAGCAGCATGATGCCCTCCACATGGGCCTACCTGCTGTGCTGGTGCACAGCAACATTGGTGAGGCTCCCTACAAACCTTGCCATATGGTTTTTGAGGCTGAACCTGGATGCTGGATCAAGAAATCTATGTTCAGCCCAAAGCAGTACAGGGTGAGCATTACAAAGTCCTCCATTATGTGCAAGTGTCAATTCTCAAAGGTCAGTCTCGGTTTCTCGTGTACACAGAGAAGAAAGGACAGGAGGAAAGCTGGGTGATCATGGAAAAGGTATGCAGCTGGAGGGAACCTGCAGGAGACCTGGGGCAGATGGTATCCCACAGGCTGTTGTACTGCTACTGCAGGTCTGTGAGCAGCTGGATGGCCATGAGGTCCTCCTGCCTGGTGGCCAACAACTGATGACTGCAGATGGTGTGACAACAGGTTCCTTAGAGTCATGATCCACCTGCACTGAGCACACAGTGGAGAGGATCTCTGCCTTGCGGAGGGGGCACTTGGGCTTGCTCTCAGGATGCATGATAGGCAGCATTGTCCCAGCTGTCCAGGCATGTGGGACACCAGTTGCTGAACTCCAAGGTCATGCTCTGTGCTGCAGTGGGATGGTGGGAGCTGTGAAATGCTGGGAGCTGTCAAGTGCAGAAGCAGTCACACTAGAAAGGGAAGAGATATTGCAATCATCACCTGCCCTGGGAAAGGCTAGGAGTGCCTGGGTCCCCTCACAAAATAAACCCTCCCAGCTCTACAACGTAATTTCCCCTTCCAGCTCACTTGCGCTGCTGAGAGCACTCCTGGATACCTCAGTTGCCTGAACCTGTCAAGGCTGAGGAACTTCTTTGATGGATCTGGCATTGGACACTAAGACCAGCAATAAAAAAACTCCCCTCAAACAACACTGGGACCAAAGGCCTCGCTCAACACTCCAAACCTTAACAATTGACTCGGCTGGAGTCCAGGCATGAATTGAGACTCAGTACCCAGATAAAGCAGTAAGGTCACAATCCACCACATGGGGAAAGTCAGTACCCAACATCACAGTCACTCAGGGACATCTCAGTGTTGCAAAAAAATCAGTAAAAATAAAAAACCTCCTTAACACCATTATACTTTAAGAAGCAAATATTCTTTACTTGGCTGGATGCACAAAGGGGATATCTCCTCCAAACACAGGGTTTGCTGAGTACAGGAAAGTTTATGTTTATATTTAACATACATATTCCTATTGCTTTTTCCAGAATACACATAAATATGATAATAATTTCCCCAAAATCATGAACACATTTCCCCTCCACTTTATGCATGTGTCCTAGGGGTCTCTTTGGTGATCATTACCGATGGGTGACCCCAAAGTTACAGGTGGCTGAGTTACAGCAGGTGAAACTGGCAGAACACTGAGACTAGTGGACTTCCAGTTCTCCTTCTTACACAATGAGCATTGTGCAGCTCCACAGGCCACTGAATTTTGAAGAATAAGCATTGTGTTAGTTCACTGGGTGTAGACAATTTATCATCTGGTAACATCAGTACACCCCTTGGTGATATCAGTTACCTTGGAGGCACCACTATCCAGCGCTAGGTAACATCACAATGGGCCATCCTCACCCAGTGCTCTCTCCAGGAGCACTGTGGCCCAAGAACACGTGTCTGGGGTCACTGTAGTGCCACTGCCAAAACTACCCTTCTATCCCTTGTCTGTGCTTCTTACCAGTGTTTGATACCAGCCACTGAGACCTCACCCCTGTGTTCCAAAGCCCCATGAGGTCTCTATGGCCAGGGCAGACATTTCCAGGCATGTCTGGCAAGAGGGCTCTCTGGATAAGAATTTGTACCTCCCTGAAAAGCTACAAGACAAAGCCAGCAAAATGTCTGTAAGACTGGCAGCTGCTGGTGGCACTCACGGGAGAATTTCATCAAGCTCATATCCACTTGCAGCTTCTCAGAACACCCAGGCAGTGACAATTCTGGAAATGTGAAGAGGCCATCAACGGCTGAGTCTCGCCCTCTGTCTTACCTCAGGTAATTCTCTCCAGACTAAGTGGGAATACACACTTAGCAGCTTCCAAACAGGTAGATATGACAGTTTGTGGGCAAATGGGTGAATCAATTTTATTTCAAAATGCAAAATCTCTGCTCCTTGATTTGAACTTCACAACATTATTGTGATTTGTTTATTCAGTTTGCAACAGAGGTAATGTGATGCTCAGAATGTCTCAGGGGGTGTTCTAAACACTGTCTAGAGACCAAGAGTGTAGTATGATCAACATAGTTGAAAACAAGATTACCTACGCTATCACATGGCCATCATCCTTGCTCACACAGGATGGGATGGGGAGCAGATTGCTCTTGAGAGATTAAGACTGCTCCGTTTATAAGTGAGCACAGAGTGCTATGGGGAATTTGCCATTACAGACCTTTTAGTATTTGTATGTCCCCAGAATCTTTATTTCCACAAGATTTTCAATACAAGTTGCCTCACACCATCAAGAAAAAAAGAGTCTTGGATGCATTACATTATCAAAAGCCACCCTCTAATTTGATTGCGTATCTATGATTATTATATTTAAATGTATATATTTATAATATTTGTATATTTAAAATTTATATATTTACTTACTGTATGTGCAATATGACCAAAAAGAAAAGCAAAAAATGCAATAAAATGAAGGAAAGGCCAAAGAAGTATGTAATTTCAATGATCACTCTTTCCTTGCCCCAAGTACACTGTAAACTATGTAAAAAATTTCGCATCAAGTAATGCACTCTTACCAAAAATCAAAAGAATACTTAAAACTGCATGAAAGAAGAAGAGCTCAGAAAGGGGGATACACACATGGTAGACTTTGAAGTTATAGTGGCTTTGGTGGCCCTGTGAGCTGAGAGGAGCAGGTACTTTTTTTCTATTTCCAGGTTTCTTTGGTCTTTGTTGCAGAAAAAAAATGGAATACAATTTAGATCAGATCAGAACAGAAGGATTTTATCACTACAGCTATACTACTCACTACAGTTCTCTGGAGAGAACATGGAACGGCAGAGTGACCATTGCTGCTGATAGGAACTCTGTCTACAGGAGACAGACACAGAGCTGATAATACCTGACAGGCAGGTTACACAACTCCTTTGAGAAAAAATATGTCAGATCAGCAGGATATGGTAGGTAACAACAGAGATTTAAATCCTTCAGATAAGTAGGGTCTATGCAGTACATCCATTTACAAATAATCTACTCCTTTTATGAATAATCCACTCCTTTGTAAATAAATCCTGCTGACTGGCAGGACCCTTAGCTGCAAATGTATCTTAAGTAGGGAGACTTGTAGAGGCTGATGGGACATTATTTTGTTTCCACAACACTGGATTATTTTTTCCTCCTTTTTAAAAACAAAAAAATCAGAGAATGCAACGTGAAGTAATTTTAGCTAGATTTATTATGCCAACAACTCAGAAGTCTGCAACATGAGCAAAATATAGGCAGGAAGCTAAGAAACAGAATACCCCATTTGTGCATCAACGTACACTGAAAAAATATAAGTGTTGCAGCTAAATCCCATTACTGCCTATGTTATACAGAATTACATAGATTTAATAATTTCTATTATTGTGAAAGAATGTGTTTATCTAGTAAAAGCATTACCACAAAAGGATGTAAAACAGTTTATTGTGAATTTTTTTCCCTTCTCTTCTATAACAATTAAAGACAAAGAGCAAGAGAAATGAGATTGGATTTTTAATGAGCAGTGAAATACTAATAGGTCACAGGAATTCAAAGAAATTTCTTTGTTTGCTTTTATTATTTTTTCTTGATTTTGGTAAAGGGGACTTACTAGGATAATTTGAACAGTTAGTAGATAAAATCTGGAAAATTTCGAAAGATTAAAGTTAGAATAATTCGATCGTTTCTCAGAAGAAAACTGATTGTGCTCGTGGTTTAGGTTTCCTTCAGTAAAAACACAGTGTTTTCTGGCTTTACCAGAATCATCTTTCATCACTCCAGCCAGAGGAGCCAGCAAGGGGAGCAATAATTAATTTCCCAGGCAGCTGCATTATATCAGACCTGTTACCCACTCCTACAATGCAAACAGTAAGCCATGCTTTTTAATTGCATCAGAGCTGCAAAAGCATATCTAGATACAGACACAAGAGGCCCCTAATTTACCCAGTACATATTTTGCAGTGAACTTCAGCAACTCAAGCTTGCAATCCATTCCCATTTTCTAAAGTTGTTTCAATTTTTTCATTTTGTGTTTGGCTCTAACAGCTAACCAGTCTCTTGGAAGAAACTTCTGCCAAAATGTTCTTAATCTGAAATTATTTGTTCATATTAAACTCACCTGAAAAAATTGTCTATCAAAATTATGACAACCGATGTAACTGGCTGTAAACTCAAAATCCATAAAACGAAAAACCATTTATGACGTTTATTACAGATATTAGTTTTTACAGCAAATCTGACCTTGCCTTATGTCCTGGTCTCAGCCAGAGTAGTGTTAATTTCTTCTTGGCAGATGATAAAATGCTATGTTTTGGATTTGGAATGAGGATGATGTTGATAACACACTGATGTTTTGGGTTTTGCCAAGCTGTGTTTATCCTGAGTCAAGGACTTATTTTTCCTTGTCTCATGCTCTGCCACTGAAACTGGGAGGGAGCACAGCTGGGACAGGTGGCCTGAAATCCTCAGAGGAATATTGCACACCATAGAATGTCAGGCCCAGTATGCAAACTGGAGGAGTTACCCAGAAGGGGGAGGGATGCTTTGGTCTCAGGAACAGGGTCTGGCACCAGTCAGTGGGTTGTGAGTGATTGATTTGTGCATGACTTGTTTTTCCCCTTTTTATTATCATCATTATCTACCATTGTTACTGCATTTTACCTTTTTTTAATTAAATCCTTCTTATCTCAATATACAAGTTTTATTTGATTCTCCTCCCCATTGCACTTGGGTGGGGTAGGGGTTAGAGGGGACATTGAGCAACTGTCTGCATAGCACTCAATCTCCAGCTGGGCTTAAATCAGAGTACTTTGTAAATTCTCATCATGAGCAGTGCTCATCTCTGTGAGTGAGCATGCAAACATGGCAAGTCTGCTTCAAAGTCTTTTTCCCAAACCTCAGTTAATTGGTCAAATTCTTGCAACAGGAAAGAGATGGGATGAGAAATTGGTCCTGACAGACTGTGAAGTCAGTCTCTCCTTCCTGAGTTGTTACTTGATGAGTAGATTCTGCATGCCCCTGTGCCTGAAGTGGCTGCTGCAGTCCAGGCCCCCAGCAGGTTCTGGTTGTACATCCACCTAAATGTACTGGACCCTTTCTCAATCACTGTTTGCACCCAGGCTGAAATATAAAGAGAACATGAAAAATCATAGCAAAAAACCAAACCAAACCAAACCAAACCAAACCAAACCAAACCAAACCAAACCAAACCAAACCAAACCAAATCATTAATACAAGATTTATTTTTGATTTCTTAAAACCTCACGATGGAGCACAGAATGAAATGCAATGCTAGAAGTAAAACGGTGAGAGTCCAGAGCAGGATACCAATCCCTGTCAGTGCCCTAGCCCCAGCTAAATTATTTAAATGGAAAGCAGTGAGTCAAAGTGACCTCAATGCATTATGATGTTCTGACACTGCTGGAGCAGGTCCCTCACCAGGAACAAGGACTTACAAGGGAACTTGTGGCACACAGCATGATTCTTCTGGCAGCAGACAGCAATGACATCATTAACCCTCCAAAATATTTTCTGTTTCTGAAAAGCAGTTGAAGAGCACTTGCTGGATGCATTCTTTGTGAGGCTACTTGAAGACCAGCAGTGAGGGTAGAGGGTCTTAACAGAAACAACAGTCCGCAACACAGGAGCAACAGAAGTAGCTCCACTGGCAATTCCTGGGTTGAATTTTGCACTAGGAATTTTTCATTAGGAAGAGGGAGGAAAAATATAGACTCCTTCATCTGCAGTGCTCTCACTCAATGGCACAGAAAAAACTAGACTCTATATTCACATGCATTAAAAATCTCCTCCAGGGTATTTTGACTATGTGGATGAGGAGGTGTGAGCCAGGGAGGGTGGAGGAGTAGCAGCAAACTGGGGAAGTCAGAAAGATTTGGCATATTATAGCTACTCTGTGCTTAGAAATTATCCTTCTCTCATCCTTTCATTTAGGATGAATGTCGTAATTTGTAGCTGAGGAGGTTAGAAGAAGGGAGTTGAAAACTTTCATTAGGTACATGTGACTCCAGGCACAGAGTGGGGCTATTTCGCACAAAAAGTAAGGTACTATCGGGAAAGGGCAAAGCAGTGCTGGCTGTACAATACAGGAGGCATACAGGTGATTAACATAATGAAAATAATTAGCGATCTTTAACCATTTTGTTGCTGAGTGCATCCAAGCCACTGAGAACAGCCCACCTCAGAAGCAATATGAAGCCAAGAGAGGGTAAGTTATCATGCTTGGCACTGGCATTATTTCAGTTCAGCAGCAAATCCTACAGAGATAGAGTGGCCTATTTCCCTACTGTACTTTGCAGGGGGCTTCCATTCTGTAACACAGAGCAGGAGCACTTCTGTGGAGCAACCATTCTGAGGGATTCTGTACGGTCAGGTACCTTATCAAGGGTCAAATGAAGACTGGAGAAAATACAGGCCTGCTGGTGAATGGTTCAGGGGACCTGGTAACAGATCACATGGAAAAGACTGATGCACTCAGTGCCTTCCCTCCTCAATATTTACTTTACAATACTTCCCAGCAGTATTTACAGTGTTTTTAACCAGGCTGCTCCAATAGGTGTCAAGCCCAGCAGGATCCTTTGGGGTAAATCAGACTTTTTCAGGTCTGAACTTTGTTTGCTGAGGATGATTGTATCTCATAAAAATGCTCAAAAGCATTATTGACACAATCCCATTTACTCTTAGTGACTTGAACCTCCTCCTGTCTGGGTTGTCACTTCTCCTCTTGCTGGCACAGCACCTCAGCAAATTCTGCCAACCATGTCAAACCTTGAAGCAATGCTTTCTGCGCAGTTTGTTGAACCAACACCTCCAGCAGCAGCTTGACTTCCATATAAAGTGGAAGTGCCCCCGGGCTGTCCTGCAGGATTCCCAAGCAACTGCAATTCCCAGCAGGGAGTTAGAGCACAGACAGAAACCTCCAGGCTTCCTGAGGCAGCCTGTGGATCAGGGTTGCCCTGGCAGTAGGGTTTGCAGAGCCTGAGGGGCACTGGGACCAGCTGGGCTGAAAGCACAGCTGATGGGAGAAGGAGGAATGGTGCAGATATACACTAGCACTGTGTTAGTACTGTCATGAGAAATGGGTTTAGCTTGAAACACAATCACCTGAAATGTTAGAATTAATTCTGAGTAATTAATTCCCAGAAACCTCACTTCTGTATTCTTCCATTTTTTCCAATTATATTTCAGAAAACCGTAGGGGTTTGAAAGTTTTTCAAATTCATCCGTATTTTAAAATCGTAGAACGCCAGTTTGTTTTGGTGCTGCAAAAGTACCTACATTCTAGCATGGGCAAAAACGTGTACAGGGTAACTGATATATTGCATAACAGCTTCTCCTACAGCAAAGCCTCCATGTAGTGCCTAAGCTCGGGCACTTGGGGGTGTCTTCTGACAAAATATGTCTCTGCCTTTCTACAGCGTGGCTAAAATGATGTGCGTCTGATCAGCAGGGGATGTCCCAGCATGCTTCTCATGGGGCATGGGCCATGGGGCCAGGGGACTTCTCAGCATGCTGGTTTTTTCCCTCAGAAAGCACCGACAGCAGTACTTCTGGTTTTGCATGTGTCTCCTGTAAAAGTGCTTAGCACATGCTAGGCCTGTTTTTCTTCATGCATCATCTAGCCCTTATGTAGTTTCCCTTTTTTGCATCTTCCTTTGCTGTAGGACAGGCCATCTGCACCAAGGGGATGAGTGAGCAAGAAGTGTTTGTACAGTGCTCTCATGCACATGGTGTGACGCTTGGGGTGTCCTGTGCAGGGCTAAGAGCTGCACTGAATGATCCTTCTGTGTCCTTTCCAACCTGGTATATTCTTTGATTCTGGGATCTTGCAGCCTAGTTTTCTGAGAGGTGTGTGTTCCTGTCCTCTAAGAACTCTGGCTGCACACTTGTGAATTTATTGCCATTAGTTTTCTCTATGACACAAGCTGCTGCCCCTTTATTTTGTTTAGTGCTTCTTTTAAGGCTGGTATAATAAGGTACTTGTTCAAGAGCAGGACAACCCAAGGAAAAATATCATTAGGTCTAACTGGTACAGTCTTCCAGCCACAAATCGGTTGAAAAAGGCGCCCTTCAAATCTGACTTAATTATGCTATTAATTTAAATAACCTCTAAAACATTTCTTCTGTTTCACTGAAAAGGTGAATTCCTTTCAATTTCTGCATTACTTAAAATTAATTTTCCTTCTATGCCACATGTACCAGGTACATTTTTTAAAGAGATTATTGGTCTGTAGGTACCTGCTTAAATCCTGGGTAATTGTCTCGGTTTATATTTTGCTCTGGTTTTTTATGAGATGTTACCGTGGCCCCTTTTTTTGTCTCTGTTCTTAGATATCACATCCACACCAATGTTTTCATACAGTTTGAAAGTAGATTCACATTTATAATTCAAGTAAAGTTTTAATTCCATAGTTTCTTCCTTCACAGAAAATTGCTTTGAATCTGTGTTCTTCCCAATGCATTCAAATCTTTGAAAGTCACAGTAATATCTTGATTTAACTAGCAATCTACTTAAAAAGCCTGTGTTTCCAAACTCGCAGGAGATCTGTTACCACTGTGAGTAGCAAAAGATCGGGGGGAAAAAATAAAGGGAAAAATAAAGAAAAAAGAGAAATTGAGGAAAAAAAAGAGTTTGTCAATATTAGGTATCAAGATAAAACCATAGAAACACAAAAACTTTTTGTTGTTTACACCTCATACCTCCAGAACTTTCCAGCATGGCTCAGCCTGTCTGGTAACAACTCCCACTGCATTTCCAGGGATCTCATTTGTGAGCTCAATGTAACAGTAGTTGGTGAAGGGTTTTGTCATGCATGTCATGAAATAGAGATCTGGCTTGAAGGACCTAAAATACCTGTGTCATGGATATAACATCCAGCCTTTAGCAAAATCAGGTATGCAATATACTGATTGCAGGTGAAAGAACTTGTGATTTTATTTAATGGTAAAATGAAATACAGGAATATTACACAGATGTTAGTTTGGAAAGGGCAGAACTAAGTGGATCATGCTACTGTTCTTCACAGTTTTCTTTGTCTGTGAGTATATCACAAATTGTCCTGTGGTTAAGAAAGGGTGAGTGACATGATCTGATGGCCAAACCTTCCCATGCAAAGGAGGACCATTTATAATTCAAGGTGTAGGAGAAAGTACTGGTAGGCATATTTAAATCCATCTTCCAAAGCATATACTTTGCATGAGTAGTAAAATTCTTCATGACACAAGATTGAGACATAGACTTCCTTGAGCAAATGAACTTGTCTTTGAAGGAAAAAAAAATCTTGGGGTATTTTAGGAGATCAGAAAAGTAATGAAAAAACAGCTGTGAAAGGCAGTCCGGGATGGTCACAACAAGATCTCAAAGCGACTTGTGTAAAATCAATCTGAAATTCTGATGCATTCAGCTAATTTGCTTTATTTTGAAAAAGCTTTCCTGAATCTCTCTTGGCTTGGAGGCTGTCCAGTTCACCAAGGCCACCGTGTACCCACACTGAGAGGATGTTGCCTGTGCAGGCCCAAAGGACAAGGAATGCAGCACCGTGCCTCTTGTGTTGTCGTTTTCTGGAACCAGGATTTACCAGATGGGAAACAGTAGGCCTTACCAACTTGTTCATATGGTAAAAAGCAAACAGCTGTAAAATGGGACAACCAATAAAAGCCAAGTCAGACATTGGAAAGCTGTGGAGATCCCAGATTATCTACTGAGAAGTTATATTATTTCCAAAAATTAATGGAGATGTTTATCTAATCTCCTTTTAAAAAACTCTATATTTTAAAGACAAAATTTGTGAGAAAATTGTGCAGGGTATTTGATATATTGCTTATATACAATATTCCTTGTTGCAGCAGGAAGGAAGCTGAGACCTTTCTTAGTTAAACCTGTGTAAGAGGGAGGGTGCATTACTGTGGCACATGCCCAGAGCTGCAGTGAGAGAGAATTATCACCATGCTGTCCCATGGGGTGCTTCCTGCAGTGAGGGGCTCTTGAGGTAACCAAGAAAAAGCAGATGTAGCTCTAGCTCCATCTGAAAATCCAAGCTCTCAAGAGCCGTAAAGAAGAGCTACACTTTATTTAAAAAAAAAACCAAAAAACAAAACCAAACCCTCAACCATTTAGTAATTTGCATCCTGACTGTATTGTCCCAATAGGAAAGTATCTACAAATTATTTGAGAGCTGTGGGTTGTTTGCTGATGCAAAGGAAACAAGAAAAATCTTGAATTCCAGAGCAGAGGAAGTTCTCAAGTGTAGTCAATGAATATTCCTGCCAAGTCCTTTCCCTCCAGGCTGACAAATGTGACACACTGAAAAATGTTTATAAGCTCGCAGCATTCCCCAGTATGTCAGATCTCAGATGTTAGGGGAAAAAAAATCAAGAAAGACAAATATCCACATTCAGTTGAATTCATTATGAACAGACTAGCCTTTTCTGCCTTAGATGTTTGCCAATACTGGAGGGAGGAGGGGAGGGAGGGAGGGGGGGATGAAGGGAGGAAGGGAGGAAGGGAGGAAGGGAGGAAGGGAGGAAGGGAGGAAGGGAGGAAGGGAGGGAGGAAGGGAGGAAGGGAGGAAGGGAGGAAGGGAGGAAGGGAGGAAGGGAGGAAGGGAGGAAGGGAGGAAGGGAGGAAGGGAGGAAGGGAGGAAGGAAGGAAGGAAGGAAGGAAGGAAGGAAGGAAGGAAGGAAGGAAGGAAGGAAGGAAGGAAGGAAGGAAGGAAGGAAGGAAGGAAGGAAGGAAGGAAGGAAGGAAGGAAGGAAGGAAGGAAGGAAGGAAGGAAGGAAGGAAGGAAGGAAGGAAGGAAACATTGAAAAAACCTTTAATTAAGAAAGGAATAATCTTGTATAACAAAACAAAGGTGATCAGTGTGTAGGCAGCTTGGCAGACTTGAGAAGTACACAGAAAATGGTAAAACATTAGTGTTGTTTCTGTGCTCAGATAGAATGAAGCCCTCTCCTGATGAAGAATTAAGACCTCCTCTAGTTGATGTGGTGCTTAACAAAACTGCCACTGACTGGATTACAAAGACATTCCCCACTTGAAAACTGTAACCTGGGGCTTCATTCTGGGTCAGGGAGTTGCTGTTTCCTCAATGTGTGGGCAGGAAGGTGTTTCTAGTGGCATCAGCTACAGCTTTGCTCTGACATAGAAAAATTGACTATGCTAACACTAATATACCCAGATGACAAACAGTTTGTTCCCTTTCTTGTTGTAGGTACTCAGGAGAGAAAGAAAGCTTTGTGTACACACAGCACGATCAGGTAGTCTGGAGAAATGCTATTGTTCTCACAAGCCCAACAGTGCTTAGAGAACTGTGTTTGTGTTCTTGTACCCTTTGTACCCACACAACATTTCCTGCTTTTGCAATGTAACAGAAGTATGGGGAAGTATTGGGAACCTTACACACATTACCTCCAAAGTAATGAGAATTTCTATGCTAAAAAGGCAAGAGGTTAAAAAGTGGACAAACTTGAAAAGTCTGTTCTCTAAAGAAGCTTTTTCCTGCCAGCAAATGTTACTAATAATTAGGAAATGGAATGTATTGAAATGAAAGATAGTTGGCTAACCTTATCCTTCCCAGTTACTTGCTTCCTCTCCATCTAGCAAACAGAAAGGGCAACTTTCCATTACTCAACCAGGAACACAAAGAAGGATCATACATAGCACCACACTGTACAGAAGTATTTCTTTTTTATCATTTTCTCCAGATTCTTTTCTTTCCCCACTCATCAGCAATGAGGAAAGTGGGAGAGGAGAAGTCAGTCTTGCAGCAATAAAAATATATCACACATCAAATAACCACTGATCATAGTAAAAAGCTGCTAACAAGAGAGGTACCTATAGAAAAGGATCAGTAAATTCCTATACCACAGACCACGCTAGGTTTCTGAGAAGAAAACTAAAAAGAATGAAGTTTCTTCATTAGTTGTTTGATGGCATGTGTGGAAGGGAGCCCTTGGCTGTCCCAGCACCGCAGTGCCCTGCAGGACTGCACAGCGTCCCAGGGCAGCAGAACAGCCAGAGCACCACCCGAAGGGCAGTGTTAGGAACTCCTGTTAGTACAGCGCAGCAAAAATGGGCCTTCTGTGCTTTTTATTCCCTCTCAGAGTACTTTCATGACCAGACACACAACTGTCTGTTGAAAGCAAAAAGAGATCACCTTACTGACGTTAGCCAGGCAAGTTTTAAGAGTGTGAATTTTCCTTTGTCCTTGCTTGCAAAATTACAACCCTTGCCCTCCTAGGGTTTGTTCCATCTTCCAGTCTGATGCCTTTTCTTCAAGTTATAGGGATTCATTAGGCCCTTTAAAATCTTTTTTGTCCCTTAGGAAAATTAACACCTTTACCCCTTTCATAGATTTCTGGTGTGAATGAGGATAGTTCTCTGAAAGCCAGTTCTGAAATCCGTCCTATTTTTTCTTTTGCTGCCTCTAGGTATCTTGGCAGACCTTATGTGTTGGAAACAGAGGTGTGTACTCCAAGAGCATGAGGGGCTTGTCTCTACCCCAGCTGACCCATGGAGAGGACAAGGAACAAAGCCACCTGCATACCAGATCAAAACAGAGGAAATAGAAGGAATACAGATTTTGTCTTTATGCTATTTCTCCTATACTGTTGGAAAGTATGAGTCAGCTGAGTTACCTGATATTACGATGTTCTCTCTCAAAATGTAGACTTTGATGTCATTGATCTGTGGTGGGCTGTGCATTACTCAGCTGCACACAGAACAGCAGAAACATCACCACAGCTGCAACTTCTACTTAATATTGGTAATGTGCCCTTACACAAAACTACTGTTACTGCTTTTAGACATCTCTAACAGGATGAAGCAGTAACATGACACATCCTAAGATGTTCCTTACAAATCATCACAAGGTTTGGATAGTTTTTAATTTCAGGACAGGTAGAAAACATAAGGAGTGTTGAGGTCGGAACTGGATGATCTTGGACATTCCTCACAATCCAAACCAGTCTATGATTCTATCTAGACATGTAGCTGAAAGAAAATAAGTTATTCAGGTACTTCTGCCACATAATGCATTTACTTTGTCTTGTACACTTGATTTGAATGGAGAGACTGTCCAGAAAATACTGTAGATTTGGTGGATTTTATGCATCTTTATTGATACCAAAATTGGCCAGATAGAAACTTTCTGACATGGTTTGGAGTATAAGAAATCAAGCCTTCTTTATTCTTAATCTTCTTTAATTGAGTGCCCTAGAATTGGGTAAATAAAGTTTTCATCATACACATTGATAATTAAATACCTCTGCTTGATGTGTATATGTATTAGTTTACTTTACAGAGTCATACTCCTTGTTGAAAGTCTTTATATGGTTCTTTGGGATCTTCTTTAGTGGTCTCCAGCATATGGTATACTATCAATGTGTCTGTTCCTTGACCCCTGCTTTTGAGTGAGTGCCATATTGCTGTTTTGCATAACCTTTACTTTGTCAGCCTTGCAGAGCTGAGCTGGCATCCTGCCTGTGTTTTGCATGATTTCTGTTTTGTCTGCTTCTCCAAGGCTACATTGTTCCCGTTATTTGACAAAAGTAAAATCCTGTTTTGTTCTACTATCCTTTTCAAGTGAGTAAAATGCTGTCCTGTTCTACTGTCCTTATCAATATGAATAGTATAATCATCCACCATTGCAGATTGGTTACTATTAAAAATATAAGAACCTTCATGGTTTGGGGGCATGAGTCAGATTGCTGAATAGCATGATTTACAACAGATTGTTCCAAAGATAACCATGTCAATGTGTTCCTTTGAGATACCCAGAACACTTCTTGGTCAGAACTGAAATGCTGATTTGATCCAACACAGTATTTTCTGTAGCCCTGGATTTTTATTTATGTTGTGAAGCAATTGTATTTTTGGTATTTTTAAAAAGAAATCAATAAACACATAAGCCTACCCTATAAAATCCCATCTGTTAGGCGAAAAGAGTTATAAAGGAAGAATGGTGAGAAGGATGGCAAATTAGCCCAAATGACTTTGCAGCTTGGAATGCCAAAGCCTGGAGAATAACAGTGTGGGGATCCTCATATACTATACCTACTGCTGTTTATCCTCTGTTTTGAGAAATAGAATTTCTGTGTAGGGATAGCATAGGTGTTTGGAGTGATTTGGAAGCAGTCTCACATGCCTACACAGAATCCTAGTTTCGGGGGAAAGAAGATCAAAGTTCAGAAACCACAGAAGACTGAGAGGAGATTACAGAATGCTGATAAACTTCGTGTGTGCAGGATCTTGAGAAACTGGTGGAAACAGCAGACCCACTTCTTGCCACCTGCCAGCTTGGACTGACCCTGACAGTGCCTATGTTCCTGCTTGATTGCCTCTGCCCAGGCATTGCCTTGGGATCACCCTGGTGAGCAAAGTAATGAAGTAAATTTACTCTTTGCATTTCAGCCGTGGTTTTGTGGTTGTTCTGGATGCCTGCCTGTGCCAACTCACGCACATCCTTCACTTCACATATCATTTTGAAAACATATTTCATCTCAATTAATACAGGGTTTGGCAACTAGAGTAGTATTGTTGGGAGGAAAAGGTTAAAAATGCAAGATTTGATGAGGAGGATGATAGGGTTGCTTAAAGTGACCTTGTGGCTGGGCAGACTAAGAATATCCATGTGGGAAACTTCACATATTTACTGCTGATTATCCTGTCTGTTTGGAGAAGCAAAACTTCTGTAGAGACAATATAGAAGCTATCAGAAACTTAAGAGGTGCCTCCCACTGACAGACTTGAGTGTCCTGCTGGGAGAGATCAAAAATCTCAGAGGTCACAAAAGCAGAGCATTGTCATGAGCTGCACGTGTCTGAGGCCCCTTGGTGTACTGGGGCAGGCAGTGCGTTCCCTGCCCCACTGGGATGAGATCAAGCCTAACTGTGCCTGCAACCCCATTTCCTGTGTTTCTACAGCATTGTGGTGCCTAGGGACTCCTCAGTTAGTGACTGAATGAAATGAATCTACTTGTTGCATTTCAGTTGTGGTTTGGTGATCGCTCAGTTACTTGCATGTATCAACTCAAGCGGAAATACAGGAGCGTTATTTAAGTCTCACATTTATCTAAACAAGAATATGTAAGTCGTCCTTTCAATAATCTGAAGTTTTATTGATCTGAGCCATACTTTGAATTTGTAGAGTTTCTTTTAATTCAGTTTGATTTACAAACATATTATTATTATTTCTCAACTCCTGTATTCACATACAGTAATTTCACGATTATAAGCCGCACTGACTATAAGCCGCATCTCCGGGTGTCAGCAACGTTCAGTTCTTTGTCCATACATAAGCTGCATCTGATTATAAGCCGCTCTGTTGTTCGCAGCGAGGACCCGCGTGCAACAAAGTTGCCAAATAGTAACAGAATCATGGGATCACAGGGTTCACTGGCTCGGCTCGGGCCGTGCAGGCTCAGGGCTGCCAACGGGGCTGGGTGGCCCAGCTTGGCGGGGCCACTCGATGGGGCTGCTCGGGGCCAGCTGCCACTGCTGCCAGGCTCACTCACCCGGCCCGACACTGCCCCGCGGTGGCAGGCGGAGATGGCAGCAGGAGGGGAAGGAGCTCCCCCGCTCCCGTGGCGGCAGGCGGGGGCGGGAGTCCCCCACTTCCCCCCCAGGCCACGGGGATGGCAGCACAGAGCCCCCTGGGTTTTACTGGCAGGTGCTTGGCTCGGCACCCTGGCTGGCACTTCCGGGGTTGGAGATTTCAGAAGATTTTTCACATATTAGCCGCTCCTGAGTGTAAGCCGCATTTCTAGGGTGGGAGCAAAATTTTAGTCAAAATGGTGCAGCTTATAATCGTGAAATTACTGTAATCGTCAGCTGAGTACATCATTTAAGCCCAAAAATTCATAAAATATTTCTGCTGCATTAACAAAATACATTTTCCCCCTGATTCCAAGCAATACAATTGTTTGGGTAGTCTGTAGAAGGTTTGGCAGGTGTAAAACTAAGAATGAAAGTAACATTTGGGCCAGGGCAGAGAAGGCATTTTCTAGAAATAACTTCATGTAAATATATTACTTGTTTTAGCAGGGAATTTATTTTAAAACAGCTAACCACTAGAAAAATAAATAATACAAACCCCTGATGCTGATTGCATAAACATCACGCTTCTTTTAAAACCTTTTCCCTTGTAAAAATAGCCTCTTGGAGACCTGATGAGAAAAAGTCCTCAAGTATATATTTTTACAGACCCGATTTGGGCATCTATTTTGCTTTCAGAGAAGTAAAAAGCTGCTCACCTGTTGTACTTGCTTGGCAGCTACACGGGTAGGGTAGTTTATGCCTGGCAAGCTTAGCAGTATTGTAAAATACAATAACATTGTCCCAGGTCAACAGTGATTTATTTAATGAAGGATTTCTGGTCACAAGTGAATTCTCTTGAGGAAGCAGACTTACCCACTGAAAAAGGCTCAGACTTACTCAGCTAATCATTTTGGTATCAAATTTTAAAAGCACATACTGCTTGATTCATATACACAGTTCTTTCATTCTGTAGTCATAATGTACTCTTGTGTTAGAGAAACTACACTTTTCCCCTCTTTTTACTAGCATTATCTGCCCTTTTATTTCAATCTCTAGCTGAAGAATAATTTTAAACACAGATTTTTGGAAAGATTCCTATAAGCCCTGTAGATTCTAGGAAGTAAGTTTCTGCAGATGCAAGATATAGACAATGAACTGGATGTTGGCTGTCTTTCCCTGTGACAAGGAGAACAACTGCTGAGTTCTTGTGTCAGGCACTGCTTTCCCCAGCACCCCACACTGACTTGATGTGCCTCAACAATTACAATCATCTACTAATATGACGTCTTGAAATTAATCTTACTCTAGACCATCAGTCTTGCACAGTTAGTGCAGGTTGCGCCCTGGCTGGTGGGAAACAGGTTCATCCCCAAAGAACAAGCTGCAAAGGGGCACTGCCCTTCTGCCTAACAAAGGGCACAGTCCTGGAATGCCAGCCATCATCCAGAGCCTCTGCAGGGCCCAGTGAACAGTGAGATGCTACTACATCGTTATGAGGCCACTCCCAAAAATCCTTGATCGTAGCAACTAGAAGTATCTGGTTACTGAAAACTGGAAGAGCTAGGACTCTTCAGCTGGACAAAAGAAAGCTGAAGGGGAGTCTCACCAACGGATATAAACACCCCAAGGGACGGTACGAAGACGATGGAGCCAGGCTCAGTGATGCTCAGTGAGAGGCCAAAAGGCAATGACACACTGAAACACTGAAGGGTCCCTCTGAACATCAGAAAACACTTTTGTATTCTAAGGTTGACTAAGCACTGGCACAGATTGCTCAAGGTGGTTATGGAGTCTCCATCTTTGGAGATTATCAAAAAAACCATCTGGACGTGATCCAGAGTGACACTCTAGGTGGCCCTGTTTGGACAGAGCGCTGGACTAGATGACCTCAAAAGATCCCTTCTTGTGTCAATCAGCCTGTGATTCCCTGATTCTGTGAAATATAATGCATAGGTTTGGACCTCCTCCTGACCTATTTAAGTGATTTTGGATACCAAAATAGGGCTCATTGTTCTCATGAGATTGTGCTTTCTGCCCAGCCTGGAAAGGCAGAGACAACTTTTTTCAGGCTCCACTTGGTACTTCTGTTTCTCAGCTAAAACAAGAAAGTACAGTGAGTAATGTGACTGATAATAAAAAGTCAAAATTAAAAATTAAAAATACAGAAAAATATTAGCACAAAAATGCAGGTCCAAATAATGCTAAGCAAAGCAGCCCTTACTTCCCAGTACAGAATTGCTTGGGCCAAGAAGCAGTGCTTCCCTGAGGAAAGTGATGAAGCGGATGGCATCATGTTTACATTTTTGAAGGTGATATGAGGACTCCTGTGGTTTGCACTCTACAGTGTAAAGTACGTTTGTATACTACCAGAGGATTTTTAATTGTAAATTTAATTGCACACAGGATTAATTATCAAATAAGAAATATTGTTGACCTAATGAGGGTTAATGATAGTATGAAATCTCATTAATTTTATAGCAATTATAACTTACAGAATGGTTTGAACATTTTTAAGCAGAAAGACTGGCTACTTTAACATATGATCCCTGTGGGTCTCTTCCAGTTCAGAATATTCTTTACCTCCTCTTTGCTGAGCTATTGTGTTTATACAATATTAGCACTTAATGCTCCTATTACCACAAATGCATGCTTCAGCACAATGCCACATCCAATGTGTTAGACATAGTGCCAAACAAGGGAGAGTTTAATTGACAAGTAGTGAAATAGAATTACCACCTTTTCATTTACAGACTTGCTCAGGGAAAGACAAATAATTTTCCTTACTCTTTACATACAGATTTCATGAGGTAGAATTTATTCAGAACATATTACTGAGCATATTTCTGTATTTTTCCTTGTTTTTCTTATTCAGTCAGGTATAAGAGATAAGAGATCACAGAAATCATTAAGATCAGCAAGCTCCTAAGGCATGTATTTTCTGGCTACATTAAGATTCCAGCGTGAAGTGACGTCAATAAAATTCCATTTTTACTTGATCTGTGTGATTAGCTGTGAGATAAGGATCCAGTAGGAAATGTGGAAAAACTTTATATTCATATCCATGTACAGAGGTTACTTTTTGGTTAGCTGGTTGGCACTGGTTGCTGTTTCTGTAAGTGCATGAAGGATATTAAAACATGTAGTGTTTTGAGCAAATGGCTGAGGTCCAGTCACAGCATTTCAAAGTAGTTCACATTTGTGATGAACAACTGGCCTTTTGGGGAAGAAAAAAGAAGAAAAATCCTCCACATATTAACAAAAAAAATTATCCCCTTTCTCCCATATTTTCTCTGTGTCTTCTCCTCCACAGACATAAACTACAATTTAAATACAGAAGCAACATCACATTGAGATTTTTTTTTTCCCAGGGAACTCCTTTCCATAGGTAGCAAGCATAGCTACAAAAGTAATATATAAGGAAAATTATGTATTTTAAATTGTGAAGTACAGAGTTATTTTTTGTGACATATTAGTGATATATTACTTCACACTAGTGATATTTTAAGTGCAACCCCTAAGAAAAAAAGGTAATAGAAATACTTATCACACTTCCTAAACATTTATCCTGCTCTTTGCTCAACGACCTCAAGCTGTGATGAAGTAGAAGGGTATGCAGGTAACAGATGGACTATTTCCTGAAACTGCCAGATGTCCAAGGAGACAAGCGTGTGAGCCATTCCTCCTAAATCACCCATGCCACACTCCAGCCCTGGGCAGCCAGGCAACTGCTCTAGCTCATTTTCCAGGCTCCTTGGTTAGTTCTTGCCATTTAGCCCAGCTAAAAACTGCATTGCCTGTGAACCTCCCATATTTCTCCTTTTCACTGAGAAATTATTTTCTCGTATTGACTGATTGAATGTGTTGTTCTCATGGCCCTGCAAAAGATTCACTGTGTGCTGTACCAGGAGAATAAAGGTAGGATGTAACAATCTTCTGTGACTCACTGGTGGTTAGAAGCACCCCTGACACTCAATCAGTGATCACTACCTAAGCAGACCTACAGAAACACCAGAATTTTGTTTTGTTCTAAAGTCAGTAAAATAATTTGGTTTTCTGGATGATTTCAGAATTTGAACATAATCTAGGAAAATGCTAAATAAACTAGCAAGCATGAGATCCGGAGTTACTGCTGAGGTTGAATAATCACGTGAAAATTCACCACAAACTGACAACTTAGCACCAAAGATCTGCATCTTTATTTTCTTCACCTTTTTCCATATTCACAGCTTTGTCAAAAACTAAAGGAATTTACTCAGTTCCTACTTTACCTCTTTGCATAAAAATACTGCATATGCCAATTTAAAATAAACTGGGGGGGAGGGGGGGAGCTTATTCTAATTTCCTTTCCTTCTTTGAGATGGTCTTGAAAACCCATCTGTTCTGGGAAGTACTCCACCTGTGAGCAGATGCCTCTCTGGCTTGTGCTTTATTTGCTTGTGTGTTTTAATTGGAAGTTCTTTGCCAGCAGGTCTGCTAATCACCTTAATTGGAGATGGCTGTATTTACATTAACAGCACTACTAGTTCTGTATTGTTCTGTGTCAGAGAGAAGGAAGAAAAGTGCTATGAAACTGCCAACAGCCCACTACAATATGAGTCTTGTAACATAGTTTCCCAGGAGCCAAATTGCAGCAATCATGCTCATGCAATGTTAGTTGCGAACAGAAATCATGACACCAGCAATGGTAATGACAGTATTTTGGGTTATTTTTTTCTTTTTCTATAACAGAAAGCAGTAGAAACTAATTTGGTAGTTTCTTGTTGAGCATACTCTGTTTCAATTATATGCACAGCTTACTTAGGCAGAGTAATGGTGCAACCACACTGCTTTGCTCAACACGTGAGCTAGCTTAGTGATGAGAATACTGGGAGCAAAGTCAAAGGGGACTAAATCCTGTGATTGTTGGAGTCAAAGGAAAAACCCAATTTGTTTTAATGGAAAAGCATAAAGCCTTTGAAATGTAACCTACAACTCCTAAACAAATTGATTAATACTAGACATTAGTATTTTGCCTTTTATACTTCAGTATTATTATCAACAATATGACAGGGAAAAATGTCAAGCCTTTCACTTTGATTTAAAAAATTTACTTTAAAAAAATATGATTAGGACTTCTTACCATGATGATGATGATGATGGTTATCTGTATGATAATCCAGTAGTTTTGTTATATCTTTGATCATCCATCATTTAATGAAATATTATACCTTATTTGACTGTGTTTCCTCTGGCACACAGGAAAAGGAACAGCAAAGCTGAGAAGGCAAGAGAGTCTTAACAGAGATACTATCCAATGTTTAAATACAATAAATAATGAAATACAACATTTTAAATAATGGAACGATTCTGTTTCAAAGTGTGAAGCAGATTCCTGTGGGACATACCCAAAACATATATTCTGTGTGGGTATAGAACATAGCTGTTTAAAAAACAGATCGAAATTATTAGAGCAGTCATCTAATCAGATCTTCCAGTAGATAACAATTTTACTCTGATAACTACATTAAATCCTTAGTTACAGAGACAGTAGACAATTCAAAACACCTTGCAGCAGCAAGACACCTCTCTTGACATCAACTAAAGAAAGCTATAATAGTCACTTACTGTTGTAAAAATCTGATAAGAGTAGTACTTGGTGATTTCCAACAAATTATTTAACCTTTGGATGACAACTGCCTGCCTCAGAAAACAGGATGTATCCTCTGCAAGGAAAATTGATAGCTGTGCATCATATTATTGGAATAGATTATAAACTGAAAGTTTTTAAAATCTTTTATAGATGGGAAGATCAACTGGATTATCTTTCCATAAATCTTGACATGTCCCATCTGTTTCCATCATGTCACTGAGGTTCTTGGTGATCACACAGTTGCTCATAATATAGCAGTACTACTTGAGAAGCACACTTTGTTACAGCTGTACACATCCCCTTCTGTTAATCAAGGCTTGCCTGCAGAAGGTACCAAACTTATGTCCCTTGTGCTGCTTGTAGACATAAACTTTTTCTGCTTATCTTTTTAGCCATGATAGCCTCCTGTCTTCAGAAGCAGTAACAGCTTGGACTCAGTGTCACACTACCTCTTTTAAGCTTTTCCTGAGTGCTACCCACTGGAACTGGGGTTTGGGCTATTGGCAGCCCCTCTTGTAATCTCTAGTCCAGGCTACTACCTGTAGTCCCCAGCAGGTAGGCGCTGTTTAAGCAATACTGGTTACATGTAGTCACAGGTTCACATGCTTCTCTGACAGCCTTCTTGATCCCAGCAAGAACAATCCTCTGAGAACATACAAGAGTGGCATCATAATTTCTCCCTCAAGTAATTTCTCCTGCTCACTTTCCCCTAACCCTTTGCGCAGTGCCACATGAGACGGAAGTGTTGTGAGGATTTTGCATAGCCTATGCATCCCAGGGGAACATCTGCTGTTTTGCCTGTGCTTTGTCTTCTGCACACACCTGTGTGTAAGCAGAATTTACTGTGCAGCTTACTCCCTACAATTATTTTCAAAAATTTCATTCCTAAACACTGAGAAACCCATGGAACAAAATGAACCTCCAAAACAACACAAAACAAAAACTCCAACCCACAAAACAAACCACTCCCTCCAAAAACCACCCCCCAAACCCCTAGTCATCTCAGGCACACAAACACTGCAAAATTAAATGTGTCACTGCTTTGAAAATTTCTGTCTTTCTCTCTTGTAAAAATCTGCAAGACCAACACAATTAAAAGATTGACTCCCAATAACACAAAGCAGTTTCAGCATGCTAAAGGGAGAGCTGCTCACAAGAGCAGTGCCATGGCAACTAGAAATCTGCCACCTCCTATAAAGCCTGGAGGTGAGACAGGGAGGGAGGAGCCGTGATGGAGCTCTGCAGAAGACCAGGAGAAAGCAGCAGCACCTGGGAACATCTGTCCAGGGCCATGACACTTGCAGCCATGCATATAATGGTCTCACTGTCCATGGAACTCTGCATTTTCATAGACAAAACTACAGGATCACTGTATTCATATCCAGCTGATGGGATTATTATGGGGACCATGGTAGTAATCCTGTTTTAACTTCAATGGAACTTTAGGGAGCACATTTAAACATTCAGATATTCACACCTTACTACCCAGAATTTAGCTTGATGGCCTCATAAGAAGCCCCTCCATGTTTCAGTAGCCTGACTACACAAGAATTACTTCAGAAATGTTGTCTTCAAACAGATGAATACTTCAAAATTATTTAAAACTATGTCACTCTACCACTCCACCATCACAGTCTTTGCTGATTAGTTGCACCTGATGACTGGGATAGTAGTCTATTGCTTTTCTAGAAGACATAAGGTTATGCTTATATTGAGAGTAAAAGTGAATTTTTCCTCTGTTTGTTTCCCTTACAGGCTTACTTTCTGTGTTAGGAAAATGATGCTGTCCTCTCTGCCAAAGCTTTGGTCTCCCAGTAAAGCTACTAGTGTCTTTTGTGATATTCAGTTCCCTACTTATTAATATTTGAAAATTGTGGGATTTATTGAAAAATGAAAGTTAGCCAGTTCCTACTCTAACTGAAACAAGATGTTTCAGGAACACTATCTACTCCATGTCAATCACACTTGCTGAACATTTGGGAAATGTAACATGACATTGGCTACTTTGACCTGAGAGGGCGGACAAAAGAAATAAAAACTTTGAGCATCTCAAGGTTGCCTTTATTTTCATAAATCTTTTCTGCTTTCCCAAAGCAGGTAGGTTGCTCTAGGTACTCCCATGCACCTATGCAAACAAGGGTTTATAGGCCACCTAAATGAAATCACAGAATCACCTAGGTTGGAAAAGACTTTGGAGATCATCAAGTCCAAACTATGAAATGTTTACTCTTTGTAGTCTTCTTACATGCAGCTCAATGACACCACAAGAAGAAATGGAGAAGAAAAAAAGCATACAGTAAATTCACGAATACAAGCCGCACTGAGTATAAGCCGCATCTATGGGTGTTGGCAAATATTTCGGTTTTTGTCCATAAATAAGCCGCACCTGAATATAAGCCACTCTGTCATTCGCAGCGAGGATCCGCGTGCAACAAAGTTGCCAAATAGTAACCGAACCGCTCAACTAAGGCTGTGCAGGCTCGGCCCGCTAGGGGCTGCTGACGGGGCCAGGTGGCTCAGCTCGGTGGTGCCGCTCGGGGATGGCCGCCACCTCTGGGTTCGCTCGCTCCAGCCCCGCTCCCACCGCGGTGCCGGCCAGGCACGGAGAGCACACCCCGCTCCCGCCACGGCGCCGGCTGGGCATGGGCAGCGCGCCCCGCACCCGCCGTGGCGCTGGCCGGGCACGGAGAGAGCGGCCCGCTCCCGCCGCGGCCCCGGCCGGGCACAGAGAGAGCGGCCCGCTCCCGCCGCGGCCCCGGCCGGGCACGGAGAGAGCGGCCCGCTCCCGCCACGGCCCCGGCCGGGCACGGAGAGCACACCCCGCTCCCGGCGCGGCGGGCGAGCACGGAGCACGCCCCGCTCCCGCGGCGGGCGCCTAGTCCCAGCGCGGCGGCGGCGGGTGAGTACGGAGTGCCCCCTGCTCCCGGCGCCGTGGTGGAGAGCGGGGGCGGAGCCCCCCGCCTCCTCCCCGAGCTGTGGGGACGTCAGCACAGAGCCCCCTGCCTCTCCCTCGCCTGAAGTAGGGAACTCGCCTGCCTCCCTCCCTCCCCCAACGCTGCCGGTGCTGAGCTGGCCCCACCCGCCGCGCAACACAGTATCCAATTTGTAACAATCGCGAAATCCTGGGTTTTACTGGCAGGCACTCGGCTCGGCACCCTGGCTGGCACTTCTGGGGTTGTAAATGTCAGAAAATTATTCACATATTAGCCGCTCCTGAATATTGGCCGCATTTCCGGTTTGAGAGCAAAATCTAAGTCAAAATGGTGCGGCTTGTATTCATGAAATTACTGTAAGTTATAGCCCACAGCTATTACCTTGGATACCAAAATATTGCTTTTTATAAGATGTATCAATAAAATCATGATCATCTTAACCTCTTTTCACCCCTTTCACATGCTTCTCTAAATTATGAACCTGAGGTTATATGTTTATCTCAATGCACAGCAGTGGAATTCCATTCTGATTAAAAACCCCTCAGTTTGAGAGGAATTCATTTTGTTTATACCGGTAAGCAGAAGGAAAAAGAAGTTTTTGATGTTCTGTCCTCTGATGTGAGTTATAACCTCCTTACTTTACTAGGAGTGCCATGAATTTATCAAACTGTAAAATCTGGGCTTTGCCTTTCTGAAGAATCAATCTCAAAATCCATTGTTTTGCCTTGTGTACATGTTATCCCCTGGACAGTCTGTATGATACTGTAATAGAACATTAGGTATCTGAAAACAGGACTTAGAGTCACACATGCCTGCCACTAGGAAGACCTGCCACTTAATAACAACCCATTGTTCATGTGAGGAAAAACAGAAAAGGGAAGAGGAGAGGAGAGGGTCGGAGAGGAGAGGAGAGGGTCGGAGAGGGTCGGAGAGGGTCGGAGAGGAGAGGAGAGGAGAGGAGAGGAGAGAAGAGAAGAGAAGAGAAGAGAAGAGAAGAGAAGAGAAGAGAAGAGAAGAGAAGAGAAGAGAAGAGAAGAGAAGAGAAGAGAAGAGAAGAGGAGAAAAGAGTCCTTCCAAAAAAACAAAACCAAAAATAAAACAAAAAAACCCAAAAAACCATAAAAGTATGGAAAATTATTTCCCACAATTTCCAAACAGTTTAGCAAAGAAATAGGTTTTTATACTGGATTTGACTTTGTCCAGGTTTTAAAGCTCTTTGAGCTGGGGATTTGGGAGATCTCCCTTGCTGTTAAAATGCAGTTGGAATGAAACTCTCCCTGTATGAGGGAGGGCATAAGAGCAATACCACTGCAATTCCAGCTAATTATATAATCATACAACTCTTATATGCAGACAAGTCTTACACTGGGTCAAAGTACAAGTTTACATGTACAAGATGAGAGAGTTCAAGCCTGTAATCAGATTATTGGCAGCAATTATTGAAGCCTTTCTTCTTCCTTTTAAATTCTCTTTATTTATTTGCATCACTAGCTACTGTGTTTGTCACATGTGAGGTCTAGGCATTCCAAAATAAATTTTTTTTTTCATTTGTCATGCTAATTTGAACTTAATAGTATCTGCTAAGTAGTAGAGATATGAAAAAGTGGGCTGAAAGTCCCAGCTTCTCTGCAGTTGGGGAGTTACGGGATAGTTAATTACATTCTGCTATTGAGAGCAAGAACAATACACTGCTTCTACATTTTCTCTTTACCTATCTTACCCTTCTTTCTCTTTCTGTTTCCCAGTATTTTCTTCTATTTCCATTTTCCCTTTGCCTACTGCTATTTTTTCTTATTTATCTAATCTCCCCTGTTAAATTCCCCTTTAGTAATACAGTTCTGTCTAATATTTATAGTCAGTACCCTAAAATGTGGGTTGATAAGAAACAAGGATAAAACTGAAACAAGACAGATGGCTATTTTCATTCTATTTTAAATAACTGCTAATGAAAAACTCTTCAACTTTCAAATTCTTTCTATAATACGAAGAAGAAATTAAAAATAGGTGTATACAGTTTAAAATATACCTAAGGGAGTTGTTTGCTGGAAGATTTGCCATATGTTGAGTGCACTTTAGAGGTGTCCTGGGGGACACATAAGACTTGTAGATAGGTGATGGGGGCATATGACAGAGAACTGGGCTTCTTAAGGAATAAATGGGTGACCTGAGTTCATGTTTTTACACCCCTTAAAGATATGAATGGTTGTCTAGAGTTAGTAACATTGAAGAGAGGACATAGCCCATCTTTCTTTACAAAAGATTATTTCATAGTCAATTTGTGCAGATGAGGACTTGGGCAAAAGTAAACTTTAGGAAGGAGATTGATGAGGGACTTTGTCAAAGAGCCTGTTTTAGTTGTGACACTGCATGTAACTTCCCTGCAAAAGTGATTTGTTCTCTACAATTTCTTTTAAAAAGGGACTGTGCATTTAGCCTGAAGAGAAACTGAAGTTCTGCAAGCTGGTAAATTCTTAATGTGTTTCCTGCTTACCATGTGTGGTCCATCACTCCTGCATTGACAGAGCCAATATGGGGATGATGTTGTTTTTAACCTTTCTAACTGCACTTACATGACATTTCTACACCCAGAGTGTTCACCTAAAGGCTGTTCCCTGAAGGTACAACTGATGTTAAATTATTTAGAAAGAGCAATTGCAAGCATTATTCAGCTCCTTCAGTTGTGCAGCCTAAACCTTATTAGCTGTTGTTCAATTAAAAAAAATTTTGCACAGACTAAAGAGTATAGCACTGTTTGCATACATTCTCAGGGTTTTCTCAATGCTAAATCCATGTGTGGAAACTGCTTCATGTTCTTCTATAGGGTGTTTCCTTAACATCATTTTAAAAAGACACTCTCCCCAACATACACACATCACTTTCCATGTGGAATTCTCTTGACCTCTTGCCTCTTAACACCAGTGATCAGAAATCTTGGAAATAAGGTAATGGGTTTAGCAATAAGAATTACAGCACAGTAATTTCACAAATACAAGCCGCACCAATTTGACTAAGATTTTGCTTCCAAACCGGAAATGCGGCTAATACTCAGGAGCAGCTAATATGTGAATAATTTTCTGACATTTACAACCTCAGAAGTGCCAGCCAGGGCGCCGAGCCGAGCGCCTGCCAGTAAAAGCCGGCATTTCGTGATTGTTACAAATTGTTACTCTGTTGTGCCACGGGTGGAGCCTGGCTCCCTGCAGGCAGCACGGGGGACGGGGAGAGAAGAGGGAGAGCTCTCTCCTTCCCTCCTCTGCCGCAGCCCGGGGGAGAGACGGGGGGGCCCATTGCCGCGGCTCGGGGAGGAGTGGGGGCCCTGTACTGCCATCGCCGCAGCTCGGGGAGGAGCGGGGGCCCCGTACTGCCATCGCCGCAGCTCGGGGAGGAGGCAGGGTGCTCCGTCCCCACCCGCCTCCGCCGCCGCAGGAGCAGGGGGGGCTCTGTCCCTGCCTGCCACTGCGGGGCAGCGCTGGGCCAGGGCGAGCGAGCCCAGAGGCGGCGGCCAGCCCCGAGCGGCCCCACCGAGCGGCAGCGCCGAGCTCAGCCACCTGGCCCCGTCAGCAGCCCCTAGCGGGCCGAGCCTGCACAGCCCGAGCCGAGCCAGTAAACCCCGCCCTGCCGCAGTTCTGTTACTAATTGGCAACTTTGTTGCACATGGGTCCTCGCTGCGAACGACAGAGCGGCTTATACTCAGGTGCGGCTTATTTATGGACAAAGAACGAAATGTTTGCCAACACCCAGAGATGCCGCTCATACTCAGTGCGGCTTGTATTTGTGAAATTACTGTAATTTCATGACCATAAGGCACACCGGATTATAAGGCGCACTTCTAGGTGTTGGCAAATTTCTGAACTTTCGCCGATATATAAGGCGCACCGGACTATAAGGCGCACTTTATTTTGCAGCGAGGATCTGCCCCCAGGTCCCCCTGCGCGGTTGCTGGCCAAGGCCCCTCCTCCACCCGGCAGCCACGGGGCCCCAGGCCCGCCTGCACCCGGCAGCCATGGGCCCACGGCCCCACCTTCACCTGGCAGCCATGGCCCTGCCGGCTCCCCCCCGTGGCTCGCGGCTCGCACTTCCGGGTTGGCAAATTTCTGAATTTTGTCCATTATATAAGGCGCACCGGACTACACGGCACACTTCTGGGTTTGGGCCAAAATTTTAGTCAAAAGGGTGTGCCTTATAGTAGTGAAATTACTGTAACTTCTTTGTGGCTCAGTAGCTCACAAGCATCCCAAACAAATAACAGCTTTAGATTACTATGTGAATGGAGGCTAGTTGTGCTTATTCTGATTCTTCCTATTATGATGCTGAGCGACAAACTCCCAATCCTTTGTTAATTTAAAATGATCAGTTCACTACTTAGAAGAATTAAATCCTTCAGGGTGATACCTCTGTGGCAGGGGTATACAGGGACACAGTATTCTGACTATTTAACATGTCATTTTTATGTAACTAAACAAATAATTCTACTTCTGGCTGTGTAAAGCCAGTAAGTACATTTAATTCTAGACATCAAATAATAACAATTCAGATTCAACATTGTTTTCTGAAATTGTATCAAATGGAAACTTGCTGAGGGATTAAACAACAATCTTGTAAGTTTAGCCATCAAATTTATATGATGACTACTATCAGTCACAGAAGAGAATCGGGGATGGAAGAAAATAAATGTATAGATTACAGTAATCAGAGTCCTTATTTCTGCATTCAAGACTTTCAGCTGTGACAAACTGTAACAAGCATCTATGTTGGATTTTACAATTGAGTCTCTGGTTTGCCTTAAAGAGACAAAAAAACCCCTTGGACAAGACACTCAGCAACAAAAAAAATCTAGATCAAAATTATCATAACTTAGGTTTGCTGTATTTATATTATAGGTTTGCTATTTTTGCAGAATTCAATTTTCTTTTGGGTTTGATCCCACCAAAATAATTGAGGGTTTTGCTATCTGTTGTAACAATAGAACTATGACCAAATCCTTAGTGGCCTAAAAATCATCAAGGAGAAAAACTTTTCAGTCCTTCCTAATCTTTATTTTTTTAAAGTTATTTCTGTCTTGCAGTAAGTGCTGTTGCACATAAGATTGCTCCAGTTATAACCCCTTAGAAGATTGCTAAAAATCTTGAAACACATTGGTTTTGTTGAGCCAGACTCTCAATGAATTTGTAAGTATGCCAAATGGGAACTGTCACCGAAAGCATTCTACCCACCAAATTGCTGACTCAAATATGTTAGATTGCACTATGGGTATGATAAAGAAATATTTTTATTTAATATGGTGATGCAATTCAAACACAGTTTGAAGAAGGGGGTTTTACAATTTATTACAGTAATTTCACAATCATTGTGAAAATAAAACCATGTAAAGGGTAAGGCTGGAATGGACCACAGTGGGTCATCTGGTCCAGCCTCCCTGCTCAAGCAGGTTCATCCCAGAACACATGGCATTGGATCATGTCCAGATGGTTCTTGAATGTCTTGAGTGAGGGAGACTTCACAGCCTCTCCAGGTAATCTGTGCCAGAGCTTGATCACTGTGCAGTAAAAAAGTTTTCTCTCATGCTCAGGTGGAGCTTCCTGTGTGTCAGTTTGTGCTCATTGCTTTTTATGGTCTTGCCTGGCACAACTGAGCAGAGCCTGGATCTATCCACTGACACCCTCTCCTCAGATACTCACAGACATTGATGAGGTCCCCTCTCGGTCATCTCTGCTCAAGGCTGAATAGGCCCAGCTCCCTCAGCCTTTACTCCCAAAAGAGATGCTCCAGTCCTCTCATCATCTTTGTCATCCTCTGCTAGATCTGCTCCAGCATCTCCATGTCTATCTTGTCCTGAGCAGCCTGGGACTGGACACAGCACTCCAGAGCTGCCTCACCAGGGCTGAGTAGAGGGGCAGGATCACCTCCTGTGACCTGCTGGCAATGCTCTTCCCAGTGCACCCCAGGACACCACTGGCCCTCTTGTCACCAGGACACACTGCTGGCTCATGAACAGGTTGCTGTCCACTAATAACTAGTAACTAATAACTAATAGAGAGGCCAACAAAACAATCCAAAGCACTTAAGATGTTGCTTACTTCAGCATTACTTTTGAAACACAAAATTATCCTAAAGAGAAAAGGTTATGCCAACATTTAATTTACTAACACCAAGGTATGACTGGAAAACAAACTTTCTAAACATTTGTGTGCGTGTATTTTGATTTGATTTCTTTTTTTTTTTTTTTTTTGGAGGGGGGAGGGGGCAGGGCAGGGATACGAACAAATCTAATATTTACTACGTAGGTTCATAGTGGGAAAAAATACATGATAACAAATACAGTTTATATAGCTTATTTTTTACCTTTTCATTTCATAGGAATGAATATCATTCATCAGCTAGTTGACTGCCAAACTTGAAACCATCATAGAAACATGGGCATTGCTACCTTAAGAAACATAAATTGAAATTATAATTTGACATAATCTGAAAATTTCTCCTAAGAAACTTATCATCTTAAACACATTATAGCAAATTTGTAGATGACGAGTAAGACTAGATTCCTGTTGCCTTTGGCACTACCGAACTGAGAGGAAAATGTGTCATCCCATCTCTGAAAAAAACCAAACAAACCAGACCTAGTATTTAAATGGTTAGCAATTTAAGAGGAAGAAAATTTGGGATTTCAGTTTATGGAAACACTGAGCTGAAAGAAGTGAACTAACTTACAACCTCAGAACCTCCCCTTGCCCCCCAACTCCACATTCTGGTTTTCATTGCCTGGCAAGTATCTTTCAGATAACACACTGATAATCACCTACAAACGTAAAGATTGAATTTGAAGTTATCAGTTTTCCTACGGATTTCACCTGGGACAGTTGAATATGCAATTTATTTACTAGAACACCACAATAGGAAAACATCTGTTGTTTGGTATGTTAACTGCTACTGCTCTATCTAATGTTTTTATTATTAGAAGGTTAAATAGTTCTAAAGTTCTCTACAGATCTGGGGACACGATCAAAAATGCTGAAGAATCTAACCTAAGGTTAAGCACATCCCAAATGTTTAAATGATCAGTTTGGAGTCATCGTCCTGTCTTTATGAATGCCAAATCAGAGGAAGATAATGATATAGATTCTAGATTCTAGATTTTAGATTCTAGAGTCTAGATTCTAGATTATATAATATTCTATATTTAATATTTTATATTTTATGTATGTTTTATATATATATAAATAAAATACTACAAAATCAGCAATCCTATGTATGGAAAGCTGTGCTATGTTGAGCTTTAGGTTATGATGTTTCACTGCTGGGTCTCCTCCTGGGAAAAACAGGCACGCTGCATCATTGCTACTTGACTTCACAGCTGTTCTGGCAAGAGAGTCCTCTTTTTGCATTAATTCAGATTTTAGACAGTGCTAGGCATTTAGTAGCAGTAATTTTAAGACAAATTTTGTAAGCCTTTTCTTAAGTGGAAGCTTACAAGCTTCAATAGTGAAAGTAAGAATCATATGGGTTTCTGGTTATTTTTATCACTTTGAGAAAGAAAGTGAAATACTGACAGGAACTGTTTCCAAGTACAAAGTTCAAAAAAGGGAGTTACCATGAAAAAGTCCTCGGATATTTCCCATTTAGTCATTATTCACTGCTCCACCCACATAGCCAACACGGTTTATGAAGCTTAAGTGAAATACATAAACTTGCACACCCTTAACCTAACAGGGAATTGAATATCTAATGGAAGAAAAGTGTAGCATGTTGACCAGAGACATTGTAGAGTCTCCTGCACTGAAGATATTCCAAAACTGCCTGGACACCATCCAATGTGCTCTGGAGTGCCCCTGCTTGAGCAGGGAAGTCAGACTAGACGTTTCCCTGTAGTCTCTTCCAACACAACCCATTCTGTGACTCTGTGAACAGGCAAAAGACACATGAATCCATAACACTTCACTCTGAGAGACTGTATTTCTACAAGTCAAAACAAAATCTGAAATACCCGGTAATTGTTTATGGTTAAAAGGAGCACTCAAGGGAAAACTTTGGAGAATACAGGAATCAGCTGAAAAAAATAATGAGCATTAAGGATAGAAAAAGAATCAAAATGTACATGATTGCAAAACCTGAAATATTGATGATAAGCACAAAAATAACCCCAGTGATACAAGTTTTTCAAAGATCTTTTGAAGTATTTCTACTGATAATTAATTCTTCAGTGCTCTGTATGTGGGAGAGGTAGTGCAGTTTAGTTTTTAAAGACCTTTCTTCTGTTTGAAATTATTACAAAGATTAATTCATTTTCTATTTCATAAAAGCAGGTACAGCTTAAAAGAGAAAGCTCAAGAGTCTACAGGCATATATGATTAAAAGCCCAATATTATCTCACACTCGCTAAACATAGGCAAGATTTTGGTGATTGACACAAACAAGTGACACAACTATGATAATACTTACATATAATCTAGAATTCAAGTGTCCTTCTCCCCATGCTTGTGCACTATAGGAATCTGACTTCACCCCAACAAAAAGGTATTTTTCGAACTAGTCATGACAAAAGCTCTTTTATGAATTCAGACTTTAGCAAAGTGGTGGCAGCTCAGGAGCAAAGTTTGGATTGATCTTGATTATGCAGGATTATTATAGCTAATAATACCGCTTTTTTATCATGACAATCATATTCCTCCTAAATGATTGTAAGTATTGTGTGATGTATTCCTGCAGTCTTGTGCCTGGGGTTAGTGCTTGTTTCTGTGAGAAGTCCACAGCAAGTTAAATGGGAAATCAACTGTCTAGATGACTGAAACTCATCATATGTTAGTATGAAGCAGAAAATGTACCTCTCTGTGCTAACAAACTCAGTGACAGTTAGTCACTTCATTAGAAAAGAGTTTCTGTAAAAATAACCTTGCTTGAGGTATGCATGGATACCTTAATTCTCATTTGGCTGAGATTCTACATGTACTTTCAGGATTTACTGATTTGAAAGGTGAAAACCTAAGCAAAAAGACATTACCTACTACAACCAAGCCAGTAGCAAGTGAGAACACTCTATTATTTTATTTCTGTCTAGTTGAAGAAAGTTTAACACCTTGAACATACATATTGGTAAAAGAAACAGGGTTTGTGTTCCTTATGGATTTCTTAAAAAACTTTTGTCTCTTGCTGTCTTGGTTGCTCTTTTCTCCAGATAGTATAATTCACAATGAATGAAGGCAGGTTTTCTTTTAGTATGAAGAACTCAAATGAAGTTTGGAAAGCAAGAGCAATAACAAGAATGTGAGTGTAGTAAATTTTTTTTCAATAAATGCAGCAGGTTTCTAAATAGCCAGGTAATTTTACGTGAAGGACATCCAATTTTTAGACATATAGACCTCTTCACCATTAATTTTTCCTGTCTGCTTCTTCAAATTCATCTTTAATTTTGGACTACAGAGATTAATTGTAGTTGTAGATGTAAAAGAAACAAAATTTAATTTTTCCCTGCATTTCAATGTTTCTTTTCTCTAAAATTGTTCATAAACAGCATTTGAATACCAATAAACAGTGATAACATAGAAAAGCTCAGCTCATTTTCAGTCAAAAATGATACCATTATCTACAGAAAAACTAATGGGTTACAGAGAAAAATTTCTTCTGATAAAATCTAAACATAATCTAACATTTTAACATAATTAAATTCCAGTGTTTTTAGGAGATATCCCAATCAGAAGTATGGAAAAAGCTAGCAATTATGTCATGTGTGCAACTCAGGAACATATAATCAAAATTTTATTCATAGTTCTTTGATGACTTTTGCATAGGGACACTTTTTCAGCATCTTTGTCCCATTACTTTGAGGGTCTTATGTTCAGACACCAAGTTCTGAAGGCACAGAGATCACTGAATAATAGAACAATATCAAAAATTTTTGAAGCATCATCATAGTTGTCTCAGTAGAAGGTTTTCCAGATGCACAGTTTCAATGGATGGAGTCAAAAGAAGATTCAGACACTCTGAAACAAATCCTCCTGGATATGCTGGATAGAAGAGAGGAAGGAATTCTGTATTCTTACAAACTTGTTTCATGTCCCTCTGGCTTTGTCTGTTCTGCTATGCTTATTATTTTTATTCTTTCTTTTGCAGTTGGAAACAATTATTAGCATTTTTTTTTCTTTTTTTTTTTTAGCATTTTCCATAGATTTAGAAACAGTAGCTTGCTAACTACAGAACATTTACTTGATTGCCTACAAAGCCTAATGCAGCATCTCATGCAGAATTAGTGAGTACAATATGCCTACTTATCACGACTTAGACGTAGTGCTGAAAGACATTGCATTGGGAACTCCACCTACGTACGATTGCCCTTTGCCTGGGCTGATGGAGCTGCCTGTGCAACCCTGTTGTACCTGGTACCAGAGTCCCCTTCAGTGTATTTGCACAGCACCAGTAGTGCTGGGCCATGGAGACAGGAGATAGCCTATGGTGTACCAACACTTCCTCTCCAATATGATGATGTGATATAACAACAGAAAGAGAAATACACTTCAACCCTGGTTTTGTACAGCTATAAAGGAATGTGTCTGGAAGAAAAAAATCCATGTGGGCTTGGTCTCTACCTCTATCTAGTAGACGATATGTCTAATGATTTAGAACTTCTGTTTAGTTAGGGAATAAAGTCCTGGTAATAACTGATAAAGACCCACACTTTGAACATATTTCCGAAATAAGTACATAGAACTTGCATGTAATTGCAAAAGCAATTTCATATTTTGAAATAGTAAGACATCATACTGGTATCTGAGCAATCCACTTCTGAATACTCTTAGAAACAGAATTTTCTTCCCCTCTGCCATACATGTAAGCACAGCTTTACCCACATGTACAGCTCAAGAGCAGGGTTTTATCAGTAAAATGGTGCCAACACCCACTGAAAATGCACTGCATCTCATGGTTAAGCTCTCTGATGTGAATCCTGAGCACATTTTTTCTCTAAAGATTAGATACTCTTTAAATAGAAAAACATAAAACAGTACTGAGAGGCTAAAAACGAATGATTCACTCTCAGAGAGAGCAGAGTCCCAAGCATGGGAGAAAGCATCTCTCTACATGGAAGATGTTGCAGTGGCATTAGACACCCCTGAAAGCCAGTCTTGCTCTGCCAGACAGTAAACTGGGAGTTTTATATTTTATTTTCACAGAAATACTCAGACCACTGTACTTCAATTCAGTGTCTTTAGGAGAAAACACAGCATTGAGAAGGAGAAAGCCACAAAAACCAGACAAAGTCTGCAGGGTGCATGCTACAGGCTAGTACCTGCTTTTAGTTGCTTGGTTGTTCGGTTTGTGTCATAATATGTTTTTTAGAATTTAAAGATGCGAACATATTTTCTAAGATTAATTTTCCAGATTACTTCAGATACGAAGCAGAATTCTTATATTCCAAATAATGCAACTTATTGTGAATTATAATGACTGTATAATTAGTGAACATGTAAAATCTTTATAAATGCAATCTCACTTTAAATCTGATAGTTTTTTAAAGAGGTGGGTTCAAATCATCCTTCTCTCTAAAACAATATTTCTACAGTCATTACACTGTTATTTTAAAGAGCATGAAACTAGAAGACTAATCAATAAAACATTCAGACAACATTTACTCTAACATTTTACTTATTTCTTTCCCTTCTCTGAACCAGCTTGCATCTATATATGCTAAGCAATAGAACTAGCAGGAAATGAAAGACCGAGGAATTCAGAATTTCTCGGTTACTGTTATTCCATGGCAATTTCTGGTGATTAGATCACTTCAGGCACATGCCCTGAGCTGAGAAACAGAATTGATGCCACCTAGTTTTGGACAGCTAGGGGAGCTCAACACTGTTTAGTTTTCAATTGAACATATGGCAAAACATAACAAATTAACTGCATGAACTCTGTATTCCCTCTGTTTGGCAGTGCTGGTTTTTAACTTATGTGGATGCTTCTCTCTCTCTCACCTTCAGAAAGGTTTTTACAATCTCTTTTGTCTCACATACAATTTCCTTTGCGGACCTGTCTTAGATTATGTAATTTTCTACAGGAAGACAGGAAATAGTGGCAACACTCAGACTGGAAGTCCTGTCTGCCAGTTGTCAGCATGGTCTGCAGCCTCACAGTTACAAAACAAATTTAAAAAAAGTACAGCTTATTGCAGAACAGCTCATTAAGCAGCACTAATGCAGGGATATACAGGTATATAAAAGGCTGGAGTCTTGAGTGAGGAATCCAGAAATACTGAATCCATTTGTAATTTTAGTTGTACTGGAAGCTGAAAGAAGTAATCCAGGGAGGACACAGTTTCCCATCTTTCAGAAAAGCATACCTGCTCTGCTTAGAATAATAATGCCAACAGTACAAGAATGATAGTTTTGTTCAATGGAAGAGATCAGGATGATAGATTTGTCAACTTGTAGACAAAATTTGTCTAAATGACTGTGGCTCACGAGAGTAGCTGTATGCAGAACTCTCTGATTTCTACAGCAAAACTGACTGCCTAGTTCTGCTCAGTTATCTACATTGCTTGCAGAGTAAAAAAAAAAAAAATGGAAAAAAAAACTGGGAGAGGGTAGGATGACAAAAGTTATCAGTTCTAAGATACCAAAAATTCATTATCATCTGAAAGCAGGCATCAGAACTCCAGGTAATCCCTATCAAAAAAGGTGTGTTTTCTTAAAAGTGTTCAGGACCCTTTTAAAAGGTCTCGTGTTCTGCTTTGTTTTCAGAAAAAAAAAAAATTCTGGATTAATGTTGACATTCTGATATAACTCACCTCTCCTTGATAGTATGTAAAAATAAAAATCTGTAATTACTAGAGAGGAAGGAGAAAACGTCCTCAGATATTCAGACAAATATAAGAAATTAATAAATTTTAATCCCCTGTAAAATGTATCCTTAATGAGCTTGCTCAATATTATTTTAATATATATCCTTTTATTGTATTCATAATCTGATCAAATCAGTAGAAGGGAAAATCGTGTGTTTCTGGCTTTTAATATAATCTTGCTTTCTTGTAGTGAGTGAAGAACATAGTAAAGAAAATTGCTTATTTTAATTAAGAGAAGAAATAGAAGTCTTTGTAGTTCTATACATTTATAGGGAAAAAAAAATCTTGCCAAATTAACATATCACAGGACTGTCTGTCTGGAAACAGCATGCTAAGTTTTACCTCCTGCATAAGTTATATTCTGGAGAGAGACTTTTGATGCAAAATGTTTCATTACCCACTGCTATTCAGAAAAGTCTAAGCAGCAGCTCTTACTGCATTTCCAGATTGCTAGAAATCCTTTCTGGTTTTTTTTTTTTTTTTTTTTTTTTTTTAAAGGCTGAAGAAAGTAGATCTTCCTATGTGTAACTTTACTACTTTCTTTCAAAAAATGGTCCATGCTTACTGGATATGTAAAACCAAAGAAAAGCAAACACGAAATTACTAATGTGGGCCTAAAACCTTATCTGTGCATATGCTGGACTCTGTACTCTGAACTTTCATAGTTAGTAGCTAAGATCAACACCTTTTTATGGATTTCAAGGCAAAAAAATTTACTTGTATTATCTGATCTCACTCCTCTGGTAGAGACAACTAGAAACTCTAGTATCCTGCAGTGACTGAGCACTCTGTACTGTCATCCTCATGCAAAAATTTTGACAAAGTGACGACGCAAAAAAAAAAAAGTTAAATATTCTACATTGTCAAAATGATCAAGCTGCAACTACTGATGACTTCATCAACATTCATCCCAGAGCTGTGCACCACTGGCTCTCCTGGTAGCATAAACTTGTTCTGGCTTAGACATGACATACAGTTAGGCTTCTCCCCACACCATCAAGAATGTAAGTTGTGCAGGTAAAAAAGGTAAAAAACTCATCAGCATCAAGTTATTTCCTATAAATTGTCTGAAAGAGTCTCAACCAGAAAAACGTATTTATACCAGATCATCACTCTGCCACAGTGTTTTTGATCTGGAACTACGAGTCTTAAAACTGACTTCAGTATACTGTTAATACGTGTCTTCAGACACACACATATAAAAATATATAATAGTACTTTTCCCATCTCAGATATTTTGTGGAATATAAACATTGCTATGGGATGTCATAAATGTTCTCTATATAAACATCATCAAACACATCAAAATGTGATTATACAAAGAAGAAAAATGTGTTTGACTACCGCCAAAGTGTCAGATTTTCTGCAAATACCTCACTAGCTTGTATGCTATAAGCAGCATAATATGGAATTCAGTATGGAATTTTGGCTGTGGAAAGAGCTAACATTCTTTAAGGTAGTTAGATTTGTGCTGGAAACAAGTGTTGATAACTTGGGGATGTTCTTGTTACTGCTGATCAGCATTTAGACAGCATCAAGGCCTTTATTGCTCCTCACAGGACCCCATCAACAAGATGCACAAGAAGTTGTGAGGGGACACAGTCGGGATCACTGACCCAAGGGATTCAATATACCATGGTGTAATACTTGGTGTATAAAGCTGGGGGAAGACCTGGGATATTGAGTGTGATTGTGTTTGTTTTCCCAAGTCAATGTTACACCTGTTGGAGCCCAGTTTTTCTGGGATAGTTTAACACTTGCCTGACCATGGGAAAAGAGTGCATTTCTTGTCTTGTCTTGCTTGCATGCATGGCTTTTGCTTTGCCTATTAAACTGTCCTTATCTCATCTCATGAGTTTTCTTACTTTTGCTTTCCCTCCCACTCCAAGGGTCAGTGAGTGAGGGGCGCTTTGTTGCCAGCTGGAGATAAACCATGACAAGGGCAATCTACTAAAATGATAATTGCAGAAAATTAGATTATAACAAGCAATCTACCGCCATAACTAGTGGCAACTCCTGTCATCTCTGTCTAGTTTTCTCACACCAGACCCCAGAGTGCTATGAGGAGACCCTGGGAGTGTGAGGAGAAAAACATAGTCATTGAGATTCATAATTTGTCATTTATTGAGAGTTTACTTATATCAATGTTTATTTTTAGCACTGTTACAGAGTATATGTAGGACTGAAATAAAAATATTCAGGTACCTGTTTGGTTCAGCACAAAGAAGAAACTTTTACTTTAGGATGCTTTTTCAAAAGTAGTCAGGAGTTCTGCCCGTTCTTGGAACAGGGCCTGGGACTTGGTATTCCCTGTTCATCATATATCACCAGTGTCACCACTATAAGCGATTCTTAAAAGTTCCTTTGCAAGTGTTTTGTAGAACAGTTTATGCTTGCCCATTGAGGTGGAATATAACATGAAGCAGTTCACTTTAAAAATTTGAAAGGAAATTTTGAGAAGCCTGACAGTATTAGATCATTCTTATCTTCCATTTTTCCATCTCAAAAATACTCATATAACCAGAAGCTAGCTAAAGCTGCAGATTCTGAATACATTAAAAAGAATGACATCCACTCTAAAGATTCAGAGCTGAGCCAGATGGTACATCTGACTGCAGTGTATATGAGCCACTGTACTCCTACTGCTGTGAAAAGCAGAAACTGAAGCATCAGAGGATGAAGCTAGTTTATCAGGAATCTCTCTTGAGGCTCTGACCTAGGGCAGCCACTGTCTCTAAGTGGCGTGACTATTGCACATAGGTTTGAGTAAACCTGTGATTAAGTTATTTTCTAAATACCATGGGAGATAAAAACCAGAGTGAAGTGAGTACCTTGAACAAAACAGAAGAAAAATGAAAGCATAACATTGAAAAGCTACGTTATTTCTTGTCTTAATACACAAGGGCACACAATAGTTCCTTCTGCACTTGGAATTCAACGGGCATGAGTCAGCCTGTCCGATATCAGCAATTACAGCTATAAATGCAGAGCTATTATGCACTCGGGTTGTGTAGCTTGGGAGTAGTCTATTCTACCAGGAACAAAAAGGTCTTGAGCAGCTTGGGGTTCTTAACCTCTCTCAAGCAGCTAGCGGGCAGTCAACTGTGCAGCCTTGCTTCACACAGCAGGAATTCAGCCCCAGCACTCTGCTCCCTGAGAAGAGCCCACGGCCTTGTAGGAGGGACATTCCTCTTGTATGCAGCAGTGTTGCACATGAAGTCTCAGTAACCTGCCATTTTCACCAGCAGGAAATCTTTGCACTTTTTTTTTCTTACAGCTTCCTTTCCACAGTCATTTATTTACACCGATTTATAGCCTTCCTCACTGTCCTCCTCCTCAATTCTTCCCCCTCAATTTCTCCAATTTTTTTCCTGAGGCCTGAAAAACTTAAATATCGAAAGTACATGCTGGGGGAATTTACAGTCTGGAATTTTTGCCTTCTCAGCATGGATGGGAATGACCAGGTGGATGCTGCCAGTGGCTATTCTTTTGTGGTCCTGCTCAGAGTGCATGTCTGCTGGTGGCTGGCCCAAAAGCAGTTCTACGCAAAAAGCAGAAATTGGAGCTCATATATGACAAATGAGGAGAGACAAAATGAGAGGCAAGGAAGGTGGCCCTCTGCTCCAGGCTGAACAGGGGCTGAAAACAGTGGCAAAGACTGGCTGAGAAAGCTGAAGGCTGCAGGAGAGAGGGTTGCGTGGAAATCTCGTAGCAACCTTCCAGTATCTGAAGGGGGCCTACAGAGAAGCCGGAGAGGAACTCTGTCAAGAAGAGAGATAACACGAAGAGTAACGGGTACAAATCGAAAGAGAGGAAGTGCAGTTAAGAAGAAATTTCTTAGTGTGAGCAGTGGAGCCAGAATCCCTCTGTCACAACAGGTGCCGTGACCCTCCGCGCACCACAGGGCCTCGCCCGGCCTCAGAGCGGCACGCAGCCCGGCTCAGCCCCTCGCAGCCGTGTCTCTGCGCACCCGGGACCACCGAACCCCACACCTCACCGGCCCCTGCCACAAACAAGCGCCCACAGCGCCCTCATCAGCAGGGCGAGGGGAAACGGCGGGGGCCGGGCGGGAGCTCTCTGGACGCCCACCCGGGAGCGGTGCCGCCGCCTCGTCCCCGGCACGGGCGGGAGGGAGGAGCAGTCCCGGGCACCGCCTCCCGCCGTCATCTGCCGCTGGAGGAGAAGGAGCGCGGCAGTGCCGGCCGGGGGCGGCAGGTCGGTGTCCTCCCCGGCCTGGGTGTGCTCGGCGGGGCGCCGGCGGCGAGGGCACGCCCCGCAGGAGCGGTCCCGGCCCAGCCGCGGGCAGCGCGGAGCTTGCCCTGCCCTGCCCTGCCCCGCCGTGTGTCCCCTGCTGCGGGCGCGACGTGCCCGGGGACTGCGGCGCGGGCTCTCCGGGTTTGTCTGATTATGTTTTTAGTGCTGTTCCGTTCGGCTCCAGGGAGAAGGGCTGGGGGAAGGCGGGCAGTGCAGGGCGGAGGCCGGCGGGGCCCGAGCCGGGCTGTGGCGGGTGCTGAGCCGCGCCGGGGCCGGTGGGTCCCTGTCCTCGCCGGGAGCCCCGCCGGCACCCGCGGCCTGAAGGACCGGCGGAAAACGTGGCTCGGTCCTGTGCTGAATGTGTGTGTGTGTCGGAGGGGTGTCTGTCCTCTGTCTGTCTTCGTTTTGGGAGTGGGGGGATTGCTGTGAACTTCCACGGACTTTTAAGTCTCTTAATTGTGGAATTGCAGCACTTTAAGGAAAAAGAGCACCCAACAGCATGTGGGGGAGTGGTGGCCGAGGCGCTGGCCATTCCGGGATTGAGCTCTGCTGCAGCTGAACGGGCTTTTCCAGGTGCACGCAGCCCATCCCTGTGGAGGTCCGGCTGTGCGCCGCAGAGAGCGGGGCTGCACTGAGACCTTTCTGCCCAAGACGCTGATTCTGTTGAATAGAGTCCGATAGCAGGAAAGTCTTTAAATGGTAAACTTACCTGTTAGTACCTAAAGTGACTTCTGTAAAGGAGCAATCTCTCCAATACCTTGCTTAGGTGATCAGAGGTTTTTGGGTTATCCTCTGCCCTCCTCGTTTCTCTTTAAAGCTGCTGCCTCTTAAAAGCTAAGCTACGGCACATGCTGTTGCTTAAGGAAAACTTGTTATCTCTCCCTAAGGAAATGTAAATATTCTTGTTTCATGTTGTTTCTGAAAGGATATTGCTTAAGGTGAAGAAACAGAGGGTTGTTCCGTCTATTTTGTTAGAGAATCGTGTGTTTATGTAGATGATTTGACACTAACGTTTGGAAAATGTAAGGTGAAGAGGGCTTAGATCAATGTTAAAGCCACAGAAATTGTTCTTAAAATGAACCGAACATAAGTGACATTGGCAGTTCTGAAATTTATTAATATATATTGTAGCACCCACTGACCTTTTTAATGTAGGAATGTAAATCTATAGAATGTTTATCTCGTGGTTTATTATGGTTTATTTTAACGAAGTTCATGAAATTATGTTTCAAAATCGTTCCAACTTCAAAGTGGGGAATACATATTCTGATGATTGCCTAGCGCAGTTGTTACGCTGATTCTTCCAAAACATAAATAATACCTATTTGTCACGTCTTTCTCCAATGAAATATTTTTTCCTACCTATAATGTACTGGGATTTTTCCTTATAGCCATTTCAAAACTGATCAGAAAAACTAAAATTGAACACAATTATTCAAATCTCTTTTGCTCTTAAGGATCAGAGTCTAATAATTTACTGGGGGAAAATAAAACAGGATTGTAAAAATCTTCCTCTTAATTATTTTTATTTTACTGTATTACATCTCTTTCCTTGATTCTTCTCTTCCTGCAATTGGATAAAATTGGGATTTGAAAATCGTATTCTAAGTTTAGGTGTTAATCCTTAAACCATTAAAAGCAGGAGGAGTTTCTTTCTCCATGTTCATTGGATGCTAGGTAAAGGCTGTCTTTAGTTATATATTTGGATATTCTTGATATCAGAAGAATGTAAGCATGTGTCTAAGAATTTTGCTCACACATTTAACTGTAGTAGGGTGCATTTGTGGAATAGTCTTGACTTCTCCCTTTCTTATCTGGCTTGTAGGGAACTAAAGGGATTCTCTTTTTACTTTTGCCACCAGTGGAATGGGCTAGAAACTATAAAAACTACTTTCTCTATGGTGATATAATGTGCTCCGTGTACTGTTGAGAATGTGCTTGTGGATTCTTCCAGTCCTGAACGTACTGTACCTAATCAGTGTGTTTGTATTCTGTGTAACCAAGGCACATTAGGTGTGTTGGCATTCTTGGCTACTTTAGAGTAGAAACTGACAACAACCTTTCCTTGGGCAGTTGGTTACAAGGCACTGCCTCCCCCTTTCCCCCCAGCTCACGTTTGGTTTTAATGGTAGATAAGAGCTGGCACAGCTTCCGTGCCCTTTTCAGCACCCTGCGCAATACAGTGCTGTGCTAGCAATTGCTGAGAGCCTGCCTAAAGATTTGTCTTACACAGTGATTGAAGAGTATATGCTTGTTGGTGTTGCAGTGACTGCTTTGGTTATGTGATCACCTGTGAGAAGGAGACCTGCTTAGTGGATGAGGGAAAGGCTGTGGATGTAGGCTACCTGGACTTTACTGAAACCTTTGATACTGTCTCCCACAGTATTCTCCTGAAAAAGCTGGCAACCTATGGCTTGTCCAGCTGCTCTGTCTGCTGGCTAAAACAGCTGGATCAATGGCTAGGCTAAGATAATGGCGGTAAATGGAATTACATCCAGCTGGTAGCTGGTCACAAGAGGTGCTTCCCAGGGCTCAGTAAATATTTAAGATTTTTATTGGTGATCTGGGTGAGAGGATCAAGTATACCATCAGTGAGTTTGCAAGCAACACCAAGTTGGCAGGAGTGTTGATCTGCTTGAGGGTAGAAAGGCTCTGCAGAGTGTTCTGGACAGGCTGGATTGATGGGAAAGGCCAGGGGTATGAGGTTCAACATGCCACGCCAGGTCCTGCGCTTCAACAGCTCCATCAAGTGCTACAGGCTCGTGCAGAGTGGTGGAAAGGGGTCCAATAGAAAAGGCCCTGGGGTTACTGGTTAACAGCAGCTGAACATGAGCCAGTGTGCCCAAGTAGCCAAGAAGGCCAGTGGATTGCTGGTCTGTACCAACAATGTGCTCCTGTACCCCACATTGGTGAGGCCAGGCTGAAATGAGGGTATACCCAAATGAGGGTCATTCTGTTCTCCCAGCTAACAAGCAATTGGGCAAGAGGAAAAGGCCTGAAGCTGCGCTAAGGGCAGTTTAGATAACGTATTAGGAAAAATTTCTGTGCTGGGAGGTTGATCAGATATTGGAAAAGAGCACCCAGGAGAGTAGTTGAGTCATCGTGCCTGGGTGCATTCAAAAGATGTGTAGACATGGATCAGTGGTGGACCTGGCAGAGTCAGGTTAACAGCTGGACTTGGTGACCTTAAGTGTCTTTTCCTGAATGATTCTATGATTCTACTGCTAGTAGATGCCATATTTAAGATTATTGTAAAGCTAAAAGGCAAACCTCAGTTATCAGGCAAAATAAAATGTGTATTTAGGAGCCTATCGATGAGTATGTTTTACTGATTAAAACCCCGTATTGCTTAATAGCAAACTCTGTGTAAGTTAACTGCAATGGAATGCTTTTTAAGTCTTTGCTGGCAGTCGCAAGCAGGATTGGGAACATGATCTTCATGTCTTTTCTACTGGACATTCTGCCATTCAGTGCTAGGTATAGTTTGGACTGTTTCCTCTCTAAGTGTAATTTGTATTTGAATCAGTTTTGTGCTGTCACTACTTGTTATGATTCAGAGAACTAATACTCTGAATTTTATTTCTTTAAATAGATCAAGTGTCTGATTTGTCATTGCAGATTCCTGCAGTGGTTATGTGGTCATGTGTGTTGTCTTATTCTTCACATTTGTAAAGTCCGGGAAAAGCTTTTTTTCCTCAGATGTGAGCAAGAACTTGAAGTCCTTCAGTGAGCTGGAAATTCTACTTTTTTATGTTCCCTCTTCATTCTTGAATTGTGACTAGAAAACCGTATCAACCTGTTGCAAGGTACAGTTTACCATTTTATTGTTATTTCCTCCTTGCAGTAAAGCTGGTCTGTTTTATTTGTCATGAGTGAAGTAGGAGGAAGTTGCAAGTGTTGCAAGTGCCTTGTTTATTTTCAATGTTGTCTAGACGTGCTTGTGTTTTGTATTTTGAAATATGAAATTTTTAGAAATTAAAAGTAGGAGTAAGCTTGCAGTAGTTTTTTTTCAGTGTGTCACGGTTATGATAATAAAAAACTGCATCATAATCAAAAAGTAAGTTACTTGGAACATTTTTTGTGGTACTGTGCATTTGCATCGTCATAGGATGCTTCTGTAAAGCAGGTGCTGGATGATGGCCATTTTATTAACTGTGCTCATTTTTGTTGCTAGATCTTTTAGCTCAAGATTCATGTATTTTGTGATTGTATGCCACCTGGCCAGCCCTGTTTTTGTACCCTTTGGTTTTTTACACTTGTTGCTGTAGTATTTAAATTCTGTGGATGGTGATGTACCTTTTAAAATTTCTCTTTAAGACCAGAGAATACACGTTACACACCCTGGAGCTGAGGCACAGAAGCTGGCAGATTAATTCAGCGCTGTATAAGAAAGTATGTGACCTGCTGTTGGTAAGATGATTTTTATTCTCTTCCAAAGGAGACCAGTTCATTGTGAATCATAAAACTCATCCTATGAAAAAAGGTATCAGGTTTCTGGAATCAGATTCCGCTTGGCTTCTTTTGTGCAAACTTAGGAGTTGGCAGTATTTTGTCAAGGAAAAATATAAATTGAAAAGTCTGTCTTGATGTCCTTTTGTGGAGCTTTCAGTTAATGATCACAATTATATTATACATTATGAACACAAATACAAAGATCCTTTGATTGCACAAATACTTAAAATCAGTACCCTTCAACAGTAGAAATCTTGGTGTAATTTGCAGCAGTTGACAGTTATTAAGCCTTGTTAATAACTCCAGAAACTTAACTGTGCCATTTGAACTGAAGAAAACTACTACCATTTAAGATTACAGCTTGGTGAGCACTGCAGTTTAATGAGATGTTGCTTCAGCACCAAACAAAGCTCACTAAAAATGCTACAACTGTTATGGCAGTTTGCCACTTTTTTGGCTGTGGTTGCAGAACTTTTGGTAAGGCTTTGTGATAATATTGGATCACTGAATGGATCTGAATTAAAAATAACTTTGCAAGAACAAGAGAAAACAATGTGAAGGGCAGCTGTCTTTCAACTCGCTCTTCAGCTGGGGCAATTTGCAGGTTCAACCCAGATTTGTGCGGTTGTGGTGTGCTGGAGGGGGTGTAAATGGCAGGGAAGAGGCATAAGAGAAATCGAGTTTGTAGGCTGAGACCTGATAGTTTCTCCTGCTCTTGAAAAGTTGATTATGTGAAATTGCTGTCAGTGTTCATTTAATCTAGTCAAGAGAGAAAGTTGTTGCTTGGTTTTAACTGCTTGGTGTTGCCTTGCCCCCAGCCTGAGTCCCACTTTCTGTGCCCATCAGGGCATTTTCTTCTCATTGCTGCTACTTTTACTACCCTGTAGCGAAGCTCATGGTCAGATGAGTGTCTGCCAAGGGAGTGAATGGACTGGATTCTCCTCACACTGTACACAGAGATTCCCATCCTTCACTATCTGGGAAAGTAATTTGCTTTTTTTCTCCTGGTGAGTTTGTTTTCACAAGAAGTTCTTGGCATGAGTACCAGTGTGAAGCAGCTAAATGCCAGAGGATATATCCATGCAACTCGATGATAGCTTAACTACAGGGGAGCTGCAGGCCAGACAATCTCACCTCTGTGCCCAGCAAAATTAGGGCATAGATTCTCTTGGGAATGTGCTTTGGTGCATAGAAAGTAAGGATATGCTTGGTGCTAGCCAACATGGCTTCATTAAGGACAATTGGTGCCAATTTGATTGTCTTTTCTATAATAGGGTTATAGAATTGATAGTTAAGAGACTACCTGACACCATCTACCTGGACTTACACAAAGCACTGCCACTGTTCCTTGTCTCTAAACAGGAGAAACATGGATTTGGCAGGTGAACCACTTGTTGGATAAGGAATTGACTGGATGGTCACACTCAAAGAGTTGTTGTCAGTGGCTCAGTGTCCAAGTGGAGAGCAGGGATGAGTGGCATCCTCAGGGGCTGGTTTGGAACCACAACTATTTAACAGCTTTGTTGGTGACAGGGACAGTGGGATGGAGTGCAGCCTCAGCAGCTGTGGTGACAACCAAGCTGTGTGGTGTCAACATGCTGGAGGGCAGGGACAGCATCCAGTGGGAGTGGGACAGGCCTGAGAACCTCTTGTGAATCTCATGAAGGTCGACAAGTCCAAGCGCAAGGTCCTGTATGTGGACTGTGGAATTCCAAGCACAAATACAGGCTGGGAGGAGAAGGGATGGAGAGCAGCCCTGGGGAGAAGGACTTGGAGTTCCTGGTTAATGAGAGGCTGGACATGACAGGGCAATGGGCTTTTGTAGCTGGAGACCCAACCACATCCTGGGCTGCATCCAAAGCAGCGTGGGCAGCAGGAGAGGGAGGGATTCTTCCCCTCTGCTCTGCTCTGGTGAGACCCCACCTGCAGTGCTGCATCCAGCCCAGGGGTCCCCAGGACAGGAAAGACATAGATCTGTTGGAGTGAGTCAGGAGGAGGGCCATGAAGATGATGTGGGGGCTGGAACAACTCTCTTATGAAGACAAGCTGAACAAGGTGGGAATGTTCAGCCTGAAAGAGAGAAGGTTCTGGGGAGACCTTAGAGCAGCCTTCCAGTACCTAAAGGGGGCATGAAATAGAGGTGGTGAGGGACCCTTGATGAGGTTATTTAGTGGTATGACAATGGCGAATGGCTTTAAACTGAAAGTGGGTACGTTTAGATTAGATATTACAAATCTTTACACTGAGAGAGTGGTGAGGCAGGGGAGCAGGTTGTTCAGAGATATAGTGGGTGGTCTGTCCCTGAAAGTGTTCAAGGCCAGGTTGGATGGGGCATTGAGCAACATGGTTTGGTAGAACGTGTCCCTGCTTGTAGCTAGTGGAGTTGGAACTAGATAGCATTTAAGAATGTTTTCAATCCAAACCATTCTGTGATTCTGTGGTTAACTGTAGGAGAGTGTGCCTGTCACTCTCCAGGTCTCAGTGTAGCTTTTCTCAACCATAGGAGCTGGGGAAGCAGGGAGATACCAGCAGCATTAACCTGATGGTGGTCCCACGTCTGTACTGAAGCTGGCAGCTTGTGCTGGCCTCTGGTCTGTGTCTGTCTGCAGCTCTTGCTGACTGGCATGTGTAGAAAAGTTTCCCAGTGCTGGAATGGCATTGCCATTTAGTTATGGAAAATCTTGGTAAGTCTCCTGCCATTAGCCACTGTGCCGTGAGAGCCAGCAAATGTTTGCTCTTGGATTCATTACAAGCTGTTTTTTCTTCCCCAAATCTAAGGCTGATTTTTTTTTCAGTTCCTGGAGAGGCGTAACTGAAAGAAATAGCACATCTCCACCTGTGGTTTGCTCATTATTAATGGCAGTAATAGGCTCACAGGCTGTATGCCAAATAGCCTTTTGTTCGTTTTTTGAAGATTTCTGCTGATCTCAGAGTGTTTTGTAGGGAAGTTTGTGATCTGCTGGCTTACAAAATTTGGGAAATGTGGGGTTTTTGTTTGTGTACCTTCCCTAACCCAAGCTGTAAAGTTTACATTTTTCAAAGGGAGCCAAGAAATTTGTGGGGCTCCTAGTAGAGCTATATTGAAAATCTTGAAAGGATGATTGAGCTAAATGGTAAGATTCTGGGCTTTCCTGGTTACTACTAAGATAACTTTCTGATGTCTGCAGATGTTCTCCACTTTTATACCTAGTAAAAGTCTTGGTCTTAATGTGTTGTGAGTCAGAGCTTTTTGACAAGAGCAATGTAGAACTCTGTCAAGGGATGAGTCAGCTGTACCATGATCCTTTGTCTTTAGCATCTGTTTCTCTTCCTGTAGGGTTTTACAAATTTGAGAAGACTTGCTACTGATTTGTCTGAATGTGAAAATATTTTTATATGCGTAGTTCTAACAAAACATTGCTAAGAAAATATGTAGTCCTATTCAGCCTTTTCTCTCCAGTATCTTTGCTGACCATATTAGAAGAGATTTATCTGATGATGGAGGAGTGCAAGTTGCCTTCTAGGTTGTTATAGAGGTTACCATGCAGTATAGTCTTTTGGAGTATGAGTCAGGGTAAAGATCACTATACCTTTACTCTCTTCACTGTGCAATGCATAATCAGCAGGTCCACACCTGCAGGTGCTGATTGGGATCTCTGTATTTCTTTGTGATTTGTTTTGAGATTCTTCACTGAGCAGAGGGGATGGTCTGGTGTGGAGATTGCCTCTTGCTCAAGTGACCCAGCTCCTGGTCACCAGGCTGCAGTGAGATTCAGTGGTGCTTCTGTGATTAAACAAGTAGCCTGCAAGGAAGTAGGCTCATGTGTCTTACCATAACGACAAAATCGACTTCCCAGCTTTTGCCAAAACTTATGTCTTTGCTTGATTTTGGGTGATGTGGAAGTCAGTATGGTTAACTGTCTAAGGTATTTGACAGTGCATAAAGGCTGGCACAAGAGAAGCCTTTGCGGGACTGGTACTTAAGCTCTTTACACTCCACTCAATTTTCAGGAAAAGAAACTTTCACATTCTGAATGGTAATGGAAGCTCCTGGGAGAGAACAGAGATGTCCACCAAGTTTAGTCACTTTGTTCAACATGAAAACAAAGGAAGTACTGTGTAGAGCTTTCTGGCTAGAAAACAGTAGATCTTCTCATGAGAGTCCACAGTTTCTGGTTTTGTTTTCAGTCCAAACATGATGTAACAAAGTCATCTTGTTAAATAATGATACTTGTATGTTTAATGTTATCAGTTTGTTTACACTAGTAACTTTTTTGCCAGCTATTCATAGATTGGTAGTAGGACTCTTAAGTAGTGCAATGGAAAAAGCATTATTATTTATTACTTAGGGCAGTAGAAATCTAGATTGGAAACGTACTTTGCTTGGAGGTTTTGCTGGGCTTTCCACTAGAAGTAGTTTTGAACTCTTGGGAATGTGAATGAGTAAGGATGATAGTCTTTCTGATCAGTTTTTCTGTGATGGATAGACTTCTGAAATTTGTGGTGCTGCTTGTATGCAGAGATATGGTGCTTCTGAGACTAATCTTCAGGCCTGTCAGTGTAATGATTCTTCGTGTATGCAGAAAGAGATGGCATTCTTAAAGCTGTGTCTGTTTTCTAGGCAGAAGAAGACACATAGGGTGTTATTACATGGGGCGCAAATAATGGAATCTAAGTATAAGATATTAAAGTTACCTAAAATTGAAGCAAAAATACCTGTGTAATTTTAAGAAATATTCTAATATTCTGATGTAACTAGACAAAACAATGGAAGTTTTAGTGTTGATAATGAGAAGGAGGTGTTTGAGACCTCTTCAATAAAACAATCCATCCAATCAGATGGTGGTCTTAATTGACAATGTGAATGGCAAATTGTTTCGGTATTACTGATATACATGCTAATTAAAAAAGATGTAAATATATTTTCAGAGCCAGGTCCAAGGAATTAGTAGTTTATAACTGTAAATATTTAGGTTAAGATGGTTCCCATACTACTTCTCATCTGAAATGTATTTCTTAGTCAAAGCCTTATGCTTAAATTTTTGGGGAAAAAAAAAATCCAGCAGTAGGAGGAGCGTCCTACTTGTTGACCTGCAAAGCTTTAATTAAGTCTTGGAGTATTGTAAACTGTCATCTCTGCTCTGTCCCAAGCTCTCTGTCAGGAATTATGTAGAACACGGGCAACTAATTTTGACCTGTCTGTGGAGAAATATTTTAATTGTCTGCATATGAAAGAGCAGATTCAGTACACTGTGATGTTCTCATGCAAAATAGCCAAGAAACATACAAGAGTCTAGCAGGACTGGGTGTTTTGTATGGCTGCCCCAGGCCTTTGTTTAGCATTTACAAGGTTGCTTCTCTTTCTGTAGGTTTCTCTATCCTGCTAGAGAACATACCAGGTTTTCTTGTATGTTTGTGTCTATCTAGGTGTGATTTGAGTTGTGTTTTTCATACACTTATGTTGGAGTCTGAAGTGTTACTGCTAACAGAAAGACCCCATCTAGGACTGTCTGTATTATTTGACTGCCTCTCTTTAGCAGAGTAGCAAAACTGGAAGCTTTGAGCAGAAAGTGAGTGCTTTGAGTAATCTACAGCCCTGCAATGAGGGCAGTGTCTCCATTTTTTCCTTCTTACCTCAGCAGACCAGGTTGTTATTATTGTTGTAATTATGTGAGCACAGGCCTTCCTGTTGTGCTGTTATTAACAAAAGTGAGCACAGACAGCTTCAGCATAAAGGAAGAAAAACACATATGAAACTACTCTTCAGAGTTACTGGTTCCCAGCTTGAGATCATTGCATTCTGCTACCAGCTGAACTGATCAATTCACTTCCTCTTTCGAGTAGCAACCCAGTAAGTCACAAAATTATTGCTCTGCTGGTAAGTATTCTGACTTTTCTTTATAGACTTGTTTCTAAAGGGGAATCTGTGACATGCACTTGTCTCACTCCTAATTTTAAAAGATACTCTACTTGCTGCGGGAAGGCTGATTTGTGTTGCAAGACAAATGTACAATGCAACACCAAGTAAGGAGATTGCTATCTCTGTGTTTCAGCAAGGTACATTAGCAATATTTTTGTACCGTATAAATAATTTAAAATGCTGTTTAAAACAGAAACAAGAGCCATTGTATGCTTAGTCTCTGGGAGCTCCAGTATCTAGATTTAACCGTATTTCTTTGGGCTCTGAAGTCTGTTGTACTAAAGCCCAAACAGAACATGTCTTAGATGTTACTGACTTCTGAGTTTATAAGTCTTTTCCTGCTTTTGATAAATGTTTGAACCTATCGAGCTTCTGTTTTGTGTGCTTTATGTCACAGAAGTTGGAGAAGGAGCTCTACATGGTAGAGGATTGATATATCAAACTGATCATCTGAGAGCAGTACTCTCTTTACCATAGTTTCTCCAGAGGAAATGTTGTCTTAGGATTCTTATAGTAATTGTGTTCTGTGGAACTCTTCTTTGAACTTGCTCAAGAAAGACTGCTGTAGTTTAAGTGTGTTTGTGATCAAACCATGATTTTGGTGCAGCCCCAAAACAATTGTGCATCATAGGAATATCCTACCTCCTATCTTTTGGTACTTGAATTGATTTACCTGTGATGTAATAATGATAATTTTTTAGCAGCTGTTTGACCATATGTGGAGGTCAATTATTAACTAGTAAGCAACCATGAACATAATATGCATGAACTATTACTTAGTGCTGTTACCTTTGTCGCTCATCTGGACTCCTTACACTTTGTGCATATACACTGCACAAACTATCTGCAATTCAAAGTTGCCCTTTGCGTCTTACCGCTGATGCCGGAAAGATTTTGCTTTTTATATATTTTCCATATATTTGCAACTCTGTAGACTAGTAGACAGTTATATAACTCCTTAACTAACTTTAGTACAGTCCTACCCCTTCATTTAGATTTTAGAACAATAAGCTAACCTTCCTGAAATCTTACTTAGTCTTGCCCCTACAGTGAACCAAGGACATCTCATTTTGTCCATGTATTATAGGCATAGTAAAAGTGTGGTTAGGAGCTGGGGATTTGGAGGGGGCTTAAATATGGGCAGAAGCAAAAGTGAGTGGATTACTTAATTAACTATTCTTCTAATTCAATGATTTCTGTTAAGTATGCTAATTTTTTTAACTTGTAAAATTGTCAGGGTGCTGTATTACGTGTGCATTTCACCATACTTGCACCATGAAGGACCTTCATTAAAAGTAACCACTTTTTATCATCTTTATATTGTTTGGCTTGTGATTTTATGATTTTAGGCATCACCTCTTGGATCACAGTTCCAAGTTTGGTATGAAGTGACTATCTGTGACAGCAGAAATTTGAACCCTGATGAAGACCCTTTTGTGTGATCCCACTGTTGGTGTTCCCTTTGTTGGTTTGCTGTACAGGCTTATTCTCATCCACACTCTGACCATCTGAGATGTGTAGAGCTGAAGTGGTGAGATCTGAATCTAGGTGTTCTTTGGACAAACAGGGAGAACCCTGCTGTGTGTAGGTGTGTGCCCTGATACAAAGGTTGAAATGGGTCTTCTACCTGGTCATGACTTTTCCATTCTTGTCTGCACTTCTGTTAGGTGGTCAAGAACCCCTCACTAACAGTTTTCCCAATGGCAGTCTTGCCAGTGCCCTAAATCAGCCTTCTGCACAGTGGTGTGGGCTGATGTGCCCCAGGCACCGCTGGCAGAAGGCAGGCATCATTGCAGTGTTGATGCAGGTGGCTGATGGTGAGGATCTTGGTGTCTGGGGGGACATGTTATATGGTGCCGTAGAGAAATGATGCACATCTGTAGTCTGTACCTGGTTTGGGTCTATGTTAAACTTAATAAAAGAGTCGTGAAAGTCATCTGTGATTGAAGGACTGTCTGATCTCTTTGGTTGTGATGTGACACTTTAAAAAGGAGTGTAGGTTTGTATGTTTCATTCTTCTCACATCAGGTTGTATTGGAGTAATTAGAAGTACTCTTTGAACAAAAAGGTTACTAGGAAGCAAATATCTTTTTTATTAAATTAAGGCAGTGTATTGTAGGACAAAAAAACCCATCTGTACTAATTGGTAGTGGTAGCTAATTTACTTCACTTAATTTAAAAAAAAATAATAACATATATTGCCAAGTCATAATCCAGTTCAGGTTATACATTTGCCTTTTAAAAGGAGGACACTCAAATGTTGTTTCGTTTTTTGTTGGGTTTTTTTTGTCACCCTGAGACAGGCTACCAAATGCAATGGAGTGATTGATTGCAGGAATATAAGCCATAGTAATTAAGACATCTTTTAAACTTTTTCCATTCATGGCATTATTGCAGCTCTTACTGGAGCTTCAATAATTTTACCTGTTTATGACTACATCCCTGTGCCAGGCTGATTTTGTGGTCAGAAAGACCTCGGCAGTCACAGAGCCAGCAAATGTCAAGCTGCATAGTTTTTTTCCGAAACTCAGGAGAACTTTTGTGTGGTTGGTTAGTGCTCAAGGAAGAACTTAAATCTAAAATAACCATATTCAACTCATTTTAATCTGAAATTATCTGGTCTATTAATATGTTGTTCATGTATGTATTATAGAACTTTGAGTTGAGTTTATGTAGTTAACAAATAAAAAATTCCCTCAGTCTTGATGTTCAGTATATTTCTGATTTAATGTGGAGTATCAGGATAACACCATTATCTATGGTGAGTGTGAAATCACACAAGTACATCCTCTGTTTGGTATGGTTAAACTGGAGGTTAAAATGCTGGTAACAATTTTAGATGAAGTTAGATGTATAATATCACACTGTGGTAGGAAGTAAGTTATAAGATTTTTGCTTGGCTCCAAGTTGTTTTTTGAGGGGATTTTTGGGGTTTTTTAGCTGTAGTGTCTTTTTTTCTGTTTTGTCTGGGGGGGAGCTGTTTGTTTGTTTTTAGTTTATTTTGTTTGTTTGGGAGCTTTTTGGTTAGTTGGTTTGTTTCGGTTTTTTTTTGCCACAGCATTATGTTAATAGAATAACATATTTAACTGTGAATAAGTGGTGGTAAAATTCACGACGAGAAGTCATGGTCCATAAATATTGAGTTAAAAACAAAAGATGCTTTAGGATATTTTTGTTGGCTGCTATTGAACAATTTATTGATTTTTACATAGATCTTCAAAGCAGAAAGAGTTTAACTTCAAACTTTACAGGGACATTAGTTTCTTTCAGGGTTTAACTTGTTTGTTGAAATGTAAACATTTTTCTCAGTGTTTGCAATATTGTGCTAAAGCATCACAAATTATATGAAATCTAGAAATATGTGTTTTTATGAAATACTTTGACAGAGTAAGTAACTAGGTTTAGTAAAAATAAGACTTAATTTTTGCATTTGCAATAATTTCTAGGGATCCTAGTGACAAATGTCTGGCTGGAATTTAGTAGCTGCTCAGGTTTAAACTTTGTTTTAGTAGCAACCACATTAAATACTTGGATGTTTGCTTGCAGTGCTCTTAGTATCGTTTATCTTATGCAGAGTGCCTGTGACAGTAGGGATTATTGCATTTAAGAGCAGGAAAAGTTTGGCTGAATACCTCCTATTGACAAGAATTTTTTTGTTTTTGTGTAGCAATACAGCTTAAGAATGCCAGTAATTGACAGCAATTTTGGCTAATCAAGGTCTTACAAAAATGCAATGAAAAGTAGTTTGTCTGTTGATATGATATAAGGATTTGAATGCCAGGAGTCACTCAGATCTAATACTGTTGCAGTACCACATAATAAAATTTTAATTTATTTGTACACAGTGTAAGACTTAAGTTAAAATCAATTACTCTTAATGAAAATTCGCCAGTTTCCAACATCAACTCTACATTGGAGAGGTTCATATTTCATATTATACCATGATTTAAAGAAATACAGTATTAGATTTGCTTTGATATGTTTTGTATTTCAGATATTGTAAGAACATATGTGTAAGAATGTATCTTCATTATGACGTTATTTTATAGTGTCCTATTGCTTTTGATACTACTCTTGAGTAAAAATGTCTTTTTATAATAAGAGTTACATGGGAACAAATTACTTGTCCGTTTCGCAGTCTGATATTATGTTCAGTTGAAATTTTTTTTCAGTTTACCATTGCATGTTAGCTACAAATTGCTACAAAAGCTTTATCTGTATGTGCATATGTTTACAATATACGTATGTGTGCCATCAGTCCATGGAAGGTGTTTTTGACCTTGACAGGGAGTTACAGATAGATGAACTTTAAGGTCCCTTCCAACTCAAACCATTCTATGACTATGATAATACAACAAAATGGTATAGTATGTAACATATAATGTGGACAGAATATGTAATATACATGTATACAAATTATATATGCAGATATAAAAGCATTCTTCAGTTTGCTTATGAAGGGCTTTTCTGAACTCAGGTAAGATATACATTTATGTATTTCCTTTCATCGCAATATGCCTACCTAATGGCTTAAAAGTGGGCTTTTGCAGAGATGAAAATCATATGCTGTTTTCAAAAGTCTGTTCTCAACAGTGGTATTTTTAAACTCTTGTTAGTTTCTATTAAAAATTAAGATTGATCACAAGTTTGTGCATACTTACAATATAGTTTTTTCTGTCTTGAATTACATTAGTTGGAGGGGGAATGGCTGGTAAGGTTCAAGCATAATTTTTTTGAAAAATATGTGAATTGGAGTGGCTTTCCTTCCACCCCAGTTTTATTATAAGAACTCAGACACACCTTGCATGATTCTGTAGTATTGAATGTATAAACTGAACAGGTTGCTTGGCCTATAAATGTCTGTGCTTCAACTACAACAATGATTTTGTCTCTTGATACTTGTCCCACTGTTACAAGCAAATCTAGATGTTTTTGGTAAGGTGCATAGTGCCTCCTTGAAATTATAGCTCAAGAAAGCTTCTTGTAAGCATGTTAGAATTCCTAATGTATTTTTTGTTAGACTCAGACACTGAAATTGAAAAATACTCTTTCCAGTTGCACTGTTGAAGCATTAGTAGAACTTTGCTGTGCAGGTATGAAACCAATAAGCACTCCATTTTCAGATTTCCTTCATTATCCAGAAAGGTGGGCAAAGCTGTACTCCAGATCTTTGTAAACACTGATGGTTAAGCCTGACAACCAGCATAAGGAAAAATAAAGATTTCTATCTGTCATGATGCTTCAAGAAGCATGCGCTAGTCCTGAAGCAATTGTAAAAGTGCCATAAAAACTTCAAAATACACTATTTTCATGTGGGATTGTAAGAAACTGAGCTGCTTTTGTGAGTTTTAAAAATATGTCTCCTCTGTGCTTATTGCTAGCCTCTCATGAAATGTGGTACAGGTAGTCCTGTCTGGAGCTGCAGCATATTGCAGATGCTGCCTCTGGGGCCTTCTCTTTTTTCAAATCCATAATTTCTTAAATCCAGGGCTTTGTTTTGAGTCTATGCTAAATGCAACTTCAAAAACTACTATTTCAAGACATAAGTAGTTTTAAAAGAGTTTTACGTGATATCGCTCTAGCTTTCTTTCTCTCAAGGAGTTTCCTTAAATACCACTCAGAGATGTAGTACCTGTTATAGAGTTGTGCACTTTTGGTAACTCATGCATGTCATTTGACAGTAAAAAGTTTTAGCAGTGGAAGATCTTAGAGGGGGGAGAGAGTATCAGGTTGAGGATGGTGGATGAAAAACCTTCAATTTTCTAGTCTGTTTCAGAACCACACATCTTTTTGCCCTGTATTTTCCGCACTGCATGAAGATGAACCAATAATTCACTTGCCTGTACTTTGTCTAGCAAGGTAATTTTCTGGAGTGGTGAACCTACCTCTCCTACTTCTTGAATTTATCTTTGTGTTTTCCTTATTCCCTTGAGATTTGGATAATATACTCATGTGGGGTGGCATTTACAGAGATCTGTGTGTGAAATGTGAAGTATTTTGGGCTTTCATTATGCTCTAAAATGGGGATAAGAGAGGCTTCATCATGTACATGATAATAAATACTGCTTTCATTTAAGTATATGTAAACATGTAATGAAAGTAGATTTTACAAGTAGTAATGAGGGCTGAATTTTGTCAGGCTAGAAGACTCTGGATTTGTACTACTTTGTCTTCTTAATAAGTAATGCAACAAAACCAAGGTGTGCATTTACAACAAAGTGGTATGCTATTGCTTCTTCAGGCTTAGTTTTGCTATTCCTATTTGATGAGGTTACTACTGAAGCTACTGCAGTAGAGGTGGGGGTTTGTCCAATTTGCGACACAAGTGCTTCCACCGTTTGTTTGTTTTTAGTTTGGAAAAAAACCCCAAACAACAAACAGGTTCTGCAAACAGCCAAGCATCAGAACAATCTCTCTAAGGGTGTAGTAATGCAGGAAGTAAGGGAAACACATTTCTACAGAAACCACTTGCTTCTCTTATTTTTGAACCATTTCTTGTCATACTGAAAGTTGTTCCTAGTTATTTTATAAATGTTGTCCAGAAACACGTCTCAGGGGAGTCGATGCGGACCTTATTAATTCTTGGCATTATCTTTGCATTTTTGAAAATATTACAGACCAGTGGAAATAATGGTGCAGGGTGCCAAGTGGTAGCAGGAAGCTATATTGGGAGAAGTGTGCAGTGATAGAGTGCAAGAAGGTAGTGGTGAAGCTTTCTCATATAGGAGCATGCGTACTGCAGCATGCAGTCGAAATAGCATTGAATTAATGAGGTGCAAAGGCAGTCTTTGGACTTGTATCTCAAATTTAACACTGATAAGAGTGTGTTCTGCAAAAAGCCTGCTTGGAATGTATTTATGGAATGTCTTCATGTTCAAAAATATTAATAAATTTCTTTTGACATGGGGTGTTGGTGTGGGGGGGAAAGCATGCTATATTTTTTCTCTTATTAATAAATATGTACATTCTTGGTAAGAATTATATAACAACAAGCTGCAGAATGGGAAAAACAAATGCGTTTCAAGTTATCCTGAGAGCATTAATATAGTTAATGGTGAAATTTGGAGATTAAGCTAGAAAATGTTTAGCAGGACTGTAGATCATTTGAAATCACAAAGATAGTCCACATGTTAAAAAATCATTTTTTAGCAATTACACTGAGGTTACAAAGGCACAAACCTGATAAGTGACATATTTGTAGCTAGAAATTACATCATCATGTCCAGGATGAGGCAGTGTGAGAAAAATTCAGTTCTACTACTGTATGATGAATGTAAGAGTGAGAGAATGCAAAGCTCAGTCATAGAAATACTTTCATATGAAGTATTTTGTTGGTATACAAATAACTTCTGTCAGTGCCGAAGTAGGGGACAACGCTTTTTCTGTCCAGGCTGCTATGAACACATCTAGTGCAAGATCTGTAGAAAGATGATCAGATATCTGGAGCACCTCTCCTGTAAGGACAGGCTGAGAGAGTTGGGATTTTTCAGCCTGGAGAAGAGAAGGCTTCAGGGAGACCTTCTTGCATCTTCTGGTACCTAGAGGGGACTTTTGAAAGGGGCCAGGAAAGCTGGCAATGGACTTTTGACAAGGCTGTGTAGTGACAAGGGCAAAGGCTAATGGCTTTAAACTGGGAGAAAATAGATTAGATATTAGGAAGAAATTCTTTACATTGTGAGTGATGGAACTGGTTGCCCAGAGAATTTGTTAATGTCGCATACCTGTCAGTGTTCAATGTCAGGTTGGATAGGGCTCTGAGCAACCTGGCCTGCTGAAAGGTGACATGCCAGTGGAGTTGGAACAACATGATCTTTGAGATCTCTTCCAACCCAAGCCATTTTATGATCCTATAAACTGCTGTACTAAAATTCACACATGAATGTTCTTTGCTGAAATTGTGGCCATGAGATGTAAATCACAGTAATGATAGCCTGCGTTTATACCTCAGGGCCTATAGTTAAGCTTGTATGTGACTTGGAGGAAAACATTTACGTTTTTCTGTTTTCTTTCATCTGTGATCTCTTTTGTGTGATATAATTGCCAGAGGAAAATAAAAGGTGCATGAACAATAGGTGCCCATGGTAAAGGCACTCTGCTAGAAACATTAAAAAAGGTATTGCAGAGGTAACTTGACACTCAAACCTTTTCTGCTTCATTGTGATTGGGCTTCTCATCCCCTTGAGGCTAATTTTGGACCCTTGTAACAGAGGTTGGAAAGAAATTCAAACTTATGCGTTTGTCCAATTTGCAAGAACAGTGTAACACAGAACTTTTGCTAAGTGGAGGTTCACATCTTGCTCCTTTGACTGCTTCCCTTAGTTCGGAGGTTCCTTCTGTAACCATGAAATTATCCAAAAAGAGAGTATGCAAATGCAACTTTTTGCTGTAGATCAGTGTGAGTATAGACTTCCGTCTGCTTTTTCTAGGAAAAACATCGCTTGGAGGGTCATCACAAATGTGAACAGTAATACAGTCTTATTTTCCTGACTGGGCAGGCTTCTGAGCCTTCTGTTCTGAGTTTTGCTTTCACATAGCTTCTGAGAGTTTTCTGTTTTCTATTTCCCACAACCAGCATCTCTACTAAAGATTAATGTATTTGAAATAACCATTCAGGAAGATGTTTTCCATTATTGATAGCCTGTACTGTAGTAGAAGCAGTGTTTAATATCATGCTGAATTTTTCAATGTGTATGGTTGCTTTTGTTTTAGCCAAAGCTATGCGTAAATAGTTCAGATTGATCCATCTGCAAATATTGCTGTACTTGATCCATTCATCACAGAGATGCATTAAAATATGCCTGGGGATTTTTTGCCCTTTTATTTCCTTAATTAAAGAAAGGGGAGAAGTTTGTTTTCTTGGCTCTCTTTCTTACAATATAACTATCAGCTCTTTATTGACTTTTAATTTTTTTTCCCTGCCCCTTACTATCCTTTTGACAATTCAAATTTAATAGCGCTGAAGGCCTGTTTTTAGCAGACCAAAGCAGAAATCATTTCCTATGCATGTGTTTCCTGTTAACATGTATTTTCCTTCTACTTTGGTTCCCTTGCTCTTCATCCACTACTGCTTCCCATTCCTCCTTTCTTCCCATTCAAATGTGCACAATCTCTTGAGTCTCTCCCTTCCCTTCTTGCATTTTTTGCTCTTTAATTTTGCTTTGTTTCCCATCCCAAATTGTTCTGTGTGTTCACTTGCACCCTTCCTGTCTATTTTATGCATGAAAGTCTTCAAAGTGAAAGAATGCTTTTTAGCTAGATTTAGTTTTCTTCTTGCTGTGTGAACGTAAACAGTGCAAAAACAAAAAAAAAAACAAAGTGAGAGACAGAGACTTTCAGGAGCCTTGGCTGATTTCTGTGCAAAGAAAGGTACACACCCTCACAGAGATGCATACCACGCAGGCATGATATGCCCCTGGAGATTCCTATTCTGTCTCCCCAGCCTGATACATGTCAGTTGTTGGGAGCTGTGTTTGTTATGCGGAGTACCTGTGCTAACTCAATGGTAAGAAAGGAGATCCTTCCAAACCCATTTGTTTGTGATCTTGGGCCCATTGATGCAAGATGTTTTTCAGAGACAGGTGAATGAAAACAGGCACCTACTTTAAATCTATACCAACATTTTTTTGGTGGAACAATACATCAAGGATTAGTTATTTTATAATTTTTCTAATTAGTTAATTAGAAAACCACATCATCTTTGCTATGATTTGGAGAAACTGCCATGAGAAGCATCTACCAAAAAAACATTGCTTGACTGCTGCCTTACCCCTGTGAGGGGAGATAGATTTGGCATCTGCTGCTGTGTTCATTCTGTGCATCTTCTTTCTGTTATAGCCTCACTTCACTATTGCCTAGCAACTCCTTCATTCTCTCAAGAAAAGCCTTCAAGCTCAGACCTGTATCCTCAAACCAGTGCTTTTCACTGAAAGACTTTTACTTTGATGGGAAATATGGATAACATCCAGTTTTCTTCAGCTTTTATGCCAGACTGGTGTTAGTCACCGCTTGTTAACAGCAGCTTTTTAAAATGTGATTACACCTTCAGACTGGCTTTGTCAGGCATCTTAGTGTCTAACCTTGCTTTCTGTCACTCTTGCGTGTGCGCATACTAACTTGCACACAGCCACACAAACACACCAGCCAGAGCTGGTAAACCTCAGTAAAAGTTTTTAGCTGATCTAAAACTAAAAGTTTTCTTGGGCTAATGGCTGCCTTTTACAAGCATTTGAGTAATGCTATGCTCTGCAAGAAAATTGTTCGGGCCACCATCATTTTTGTGATGACCTGCTGCACCTGTTCCTGCAGTGAAGGGACCATCTGTCTGTTCTCTGGCCATTCTTGCTGGTAGAATGAGGGTGAAGGGTAAGCAGGCAGGGTTGTCTGGCTGACTCTTGTCTCGCAGTATTCTTGCCCTTTATTTGGCAGTCCTTAGTTACTAATGCTGGGCTGTATGTTAGTGGTCTTATAATGCTGTGATATTGCAAGCGAAACTGAAGACTGGTTTATTTCTATAATGTAAAAGCATAGCCAGCTATAATTAAATTTTAATGAATACTACTTTGCTCTTACATAGCTAATCATCAGGCTCCCTATTCCCAGGAACAAGATAGAAAATTGAGAGGTTCGGGGGCTATACACTATTAACAACAACTCTTGAAAGGCAATTTTCTGTAAATACATTTCAAATATGTGCTGTTGAGCATACTGATCTTTTTAATCTCAGACTAAAAATCCCCAATTCAGTAGCCAGTAAAATCATAGGCTGGAAAAGCATATTTAATTTATTTAGTCAGATGTTCCAACAGATTAATGCCAGGTAAGGAATATAATAAAATAGGCTATTATATTGTATACCTTCAATTGTAAGAACACTCTGTTCCTGGTAGAATGTGGTGACTGAGTTGCTGGGGTTTTTTTTCACTTCAGTCTATGTAATCTTTATAATATTCATAGCCATGTTTCATCCTGACAGAATATTTTTGTTTTTCTAGTTAGCAATTCATAAAACAGTATACAATGAGGAAAAACTGTGATTAGTTGTGTAGGTTTTTTCTTTCTAAATGCTGAAAGCTGTATTTTTACCTTTTGAAAACTACGATGTGGGCTGTTAACTGACTTACAGATAATACTGGAGGCCTTTCTAACCTACTTATAATGATGTAGTTATAATGATTGCAGCAGTGAGAGGTGGAGATATTGTTTCAAAGGGCTTTTGTGTGAAGGAAGAGGGTTCTTATTTAAGCCTCTCAGGAACTCAGAGCCCTTTTAATTTGTGGGAAAACCTACACTCATTTTCTTGGAAGAGCTCACAGGTTCTGGTGTGAGGTTGTGTATGACTCTTCTACAAATTTATCACCCACTGCCTACTTTTGTTGCTGGTGATAAATTGTCTTCTTTTTGTTTTAACTCCTGCTCATGGACACTTAAATTGAGAACGCTAATTTATGTGAAGATGTGTTCTTTACTTAAAATGATAGCTTAAGATTTTGAATTTTTCTGTTGTATTTCCAGCTATGTTATTTAAAGAAATTCAGCTAGTCATTTGCAAAGAAGTTACTGGGGAGGGAGACTGTGGTAGTACTTCTATATTGTTTGTTAACTTGCATTTTTTTAATACAAAGATGGTTGAAGTGGTGCAAAAACATCTAGTAATGACTTAATTTTACTTTCTTGCTGCTAAAACTGCTCAGGGACAGGTTTTTCAATTTAGTTTGGCAAGTGAAACACCGTTGGAAAACAATTTGTTTATGTCACTTGACTGGAAATATTTTATTGAAAGCATTTGTATTGCTATTTAAAAATTCCCTGACTCAGTGTCCATGCCTTAAATGACTGTACATGTTTCTTACCATGTTGCTTGATGTCAGTAGGGTGGGTATGTGTGTTGATGTGGTTTGGATTTGTACATTGCCATGCGGATGTGCTCATAATTCAGCTGAGTGCCAAAGCATACTGTTGGGAAAAAAACTAGTCACTTGTCCATTCTGATCTGTTCATTCAAGACATGGCTTGGAGAACAGTGATGCTTTTTCCTGGTCTTAAAAAATTGAGAGCCAGACATAGTTAAGGGGTAAGGGGTTTTTACCTCAGTGTTTTAATAAGGATCCTTATTGGTGCACCAACTTGACAAGGTGGAATGTGCCAAAATCCACACACAATAGACTGCATATGCAATTTATAGACCTTAAAAATTAGTGTATCTAAAAAGGATACCTCAACGGGCGACCTGGATGAATAGCATGATAACCTCCCATCCCAAGAAATTCTCTCCTGGATGAGCCAAATCTCTAGTTTATAGGATATGTTCTAGAGACGACCTTGGTTTCCCAAGGTAGGGTTTCCTTAGTGTAGGGTTTTCTGGCCTCCTGCTACAAGGCCTTTAGGATGTTTGGTCTCCTGGCCTAACAGAATACTGGGACCATGCCAAGTTATCAGACTTAAGGAATTACAACTATGCATGCTAAGAGTACTGAGGATACGGAAAAATTATATAAAAGGTATACAAAAGAAAAGGCAAAAGATCGTTTTGTCATCAACATCTAAGGGCAGTAGTAACCTTTACATTTAAGCAACCACATTCCAGTCAGGAAGTGGAATAACTTTATAAAAATTCTGACAATTCTTTTGGTTCCCATATTGTGGTTCTATTCTAGTGACTGCAAAATATCTGTCCTGGTTTGATGACAGGAACCCTGACAAATAGCACTATTTCCTTACATGCTGAGCAGTTCTTTGCTGAATTCATTTCAGAAATTCATGTTATTGTGTTAATCATGTTTTTTGAGTTTTTTGTTCTATTCAGCTTCTGAAAATGTTTTTTTCTCCCTTGAAGCTTTCTGTATGGTTTGAAAAGAAATATGTTAGACAGCTCCTTTAAACCAAGAAGACTCTAGCTTTTGTGCTTTATAGGGCATTTCATAAAATGAGATAATAGTTTCCTTTTCTATAGCTTTGTGAGTGATTTTGAAAATGTATCTGAGAAACTTCTGCTCTGTAGGAAATTGAGAGCTCTTAATTTAACCAAAGGAATTTTTGGTGCTGTAGGATTTGTTCTCTGCTGCAGCTGGTTTTTCAAAGTTTTTTCAAATCCTTTTCAAGAGTAAAGTGAGCTTTCTATTAAATGCTAACCAAAATTAAGTTGTAGGGAGCCAAGGAAAACTTCTGATTGTGATTTCAGATTTCCTGAAGGAAAATAGTATGTGAGTGGTTGGTTGTAATAGATTTTGTTGCTCAGTAGAGTAACTTTATCTCTCATCTTGAATTTATACATAGCTTTTGAATTTGGTGTTTACATCGTACTTCTATATCTATTCTTGAGTCACCTTGTTTTTCACAAAAGCTAGGCACCTGAAAAACTAATTTCTGTGTGAATATACATTTGGGAACCCAACCTTAGCTATGCATTTCTATTTCCCTCAAGCTAGTGTTGAACTCAGTTCAGGTCTGTTGCCTGGCCCATCAGGCATTGCTGCTAATTCTTTCCATCTGTCTCTCAGTCTTGTTTCCTAGTGGAAACATCACTAGTGGACTGGGAACTCTGGGGTTACGTGACAGTATGTGAGTGATTGAAACAACTGAGGCAATTTGTGTCTCTTCCGTCGTGGATCAAGGGTCTAACTGTTTTCATTACCTTCCTCATTGCCTCCCAGGTTTCTTTTTGGTCTTAGGAGTGACCATAACAAAATGGTTGTAATGAGCTCCATTACAGTTAATATTCTTTGGTAGGTTACTTTTTTTTGTTAGTTTAATTGTCTAGATGAGTTCTCTTGGGATAGGAGTATCGCTGGTGCATAATAATGATGCTATCAAATGCATGCTTGGAAGGCAGGACCACAGCAGCACCAGCCTGGACCAGCTGAAATTGTTGGAGATATCCAGTCTGAGTGATACATAGTGATTCAATGGAAACCAGGAGGAGTCATGGCAGTAACCAGATCTTTTCCTTCCTTCAAGGCAGTATCAATTGCTTGTTAAACAGTAGTCTAATAAATCAAAATTACTTGGCACATCTTCCAGAGTAATCTCTTCCACTCTTCAACTGTCTGTTTGCAGCTGTATGGAATGGTCTTCAGTTGGAGACAAAAATGTGATTTTGAAATACTTGAATTTCTTAGATAGTCTTACAGCTGAACAGTTTAACTAGCATTCATTAAAAGCTATATGTACAAAAGTTATACTCCCAGGGCTTGGGAAAGAAAGTAAGGAGAACTTGATCATAATAATCCACTCATGCATTCATTGCATTCAGTGTTTCCATGGCATACCATTCTGCAAGGTTTGTTGTTACTAGTTACATGCTAATATACAAATGGCCTGAAAATTTTCAATAGTATATCATTTGAGTTACCTGTGTAGAGCTGATGCGCAAATTATGCCATCTGTTTTAGTGCATGCAAATTATTTTAACCACAGCTTTTGTGTGTTCAGTCTCCATGTTCTTTAAAGCAAAGAAAGCCTATTACCATTTTTTAATCCTACCTCTGTTGTAAAGTTATGTTTTCATAGCAGTTTTGAGTGTGGTTTACCTCCTTTTGAGATGGAAAGAGATAAAGGTTTCAAACTAGAGCAATATAGCTATTGTGAAATTCTTGTTACAAACATAACAAACTTCCCTTATCAAAGTAACTTGTCCCATGCTTTTCTGCTTTTTAATTCCATGTTCAGTTTCAGTCTATTATTTTTATACTTAATTTTCTCAAAGTCCATTTGGCCTATTTTTCTTTAATGATTGTTTGTGGAGTCTCAGATTACTAAAGTTTTTGGGTCAACCAAATTCCTCTTAAATATCTGTTCCCCACCCAGGGTTTATTTGTGTCTGTTTGTATCATGTCTTTAGAAATTGACACTTTTCCTGATCTCCTTTTTGAGATTTTGTGAGACTTTTTTTCCCCCATGGATCTTACCTGCTGCTTATATGAGTGAAGCAGCTTGTTGTGCTTTCCTTCTAAAAAATCATGACCACAGTGTTATGTGACCCCTGTCACTCTATTTTGCATGTACCACCAAAGACAAATATAGAAGAATTTTTCCTCTCCTTTTACTTTCCTTATCAGCCATTTGTCTTGGTGTGCTGCAGTATTTTATTGGATAGCATGCATTATGTGGTGGTTTTATCTCAAAGTGCAGTGTCTGGTATGTATTAGTAACAATAGTCCATTGCCATATCAAAGTTGCCAAAGTAAAGGAGCAGAACTCTGATTCTGCACTCTGCCAAGTCTTCTACCTGTGCCCTTCACTGTGGTACTACCCTAACTTATATTGTGTACTGTTGTATATAGTATGCAGATGTTTCCTTCTTTCATTTGTTTCAAAGAAAACCCCATCTTGACAATTTTAATTCATTTGTAATTCCAGATGGCTTTATAGAAATCTTGGTAGTCTTCTGAAAGTGCTGTTATTGGCACAGGAAATCAGAATTATGAAAACAAGTAGCAATTGAAAAGTCTTCTTTGGCTATGTACAAATATGCCTTTTTGCTTTGTATGCTTTCAGACTGTTACAAAATAATGAGAAGTTAATGGGGCCATTTCACTTTGTGAAAGGAGGGCCTGTTAACAGTTTCTGCAAGATACACAATGTGACGTTAGTTATGTCATAGATCAAATGTTTGTTCTTTCTGATTGCTGATCTGAGTTCACTGATTTGGAAAAGTCCCTTAGTTATTAAGGCATCAACACTGCCTAGTACACAGTAGAAAGTTTGCTCTGTTATTACAGATGGTGTTTGGCAAGACGTAAGAGATCCTTAGGTGCTTCTGGGCAGAGCAGAAGACACAGTACTTGATGGGAAATGTTAAGTAGGCTAATAGGAAGTAGAGCAGTGAAGATAGATTTAAGGCCCTTGGAATGAAGCCCTGAATTTGGAAAGTCGTGGAGGGGGAAAAAAGGTTATCCTACCTCTTCCTTGGAAGTTATCTGTCACATGGAGAATTCACAAAATACAGACGTTGCAAATGAAAATCTGTGTGCTTTGTTCAAGGAGTACAGTATGCTGTGTTTCCAAGGACATCTACACTTTGGCTCCTTCAATGAATTTTCAGTTTTATTTGGATAGTTGTAAAAAAGTTTCCATCTGAAAGAATCACAGCAGATTATTTTTTAAACCAAGGATATGATTTGTAGCTATAATTTGTCATGGTGTAGCTGTGATCCTGCATATTACAATGGTAATGTGTTTCACCTTGAAGAACAGGTTAGTGCACCACTTTAAATGGAAGAGGAAGGTACTCTTGTAGGTTGTCAAATCTTCTGGGTAATCAAATGTATTCTGAGTATTTGTAAACTTTGATGGAGGTGATGTTTTCTGAAGTTCTACATTTCAGTTTTATTTCCCATCTGAAACTAAAGTGGGAAGATAGATGACCTGACCTTTGCAGTGAATCAAAGCATTGCAATATGAACGTATGGTTTTTATAATATGAACAGTATGATAAGTTACTTTTCAAATCCATCCAGCAAATTAAGGAAAAAACCTACTCTTATTATACATTTTTAAAATATATTGAAGTACTGTGCCATATTCCTGGAACTGGGGAGAGGAAGGAGGGGAGGGCAACTGTAGAAATCAAACAGTACCAGAATCTTAGCATTGTGCTCAGATTAGTTGCTGAGAGACTAAAAGGTCTGTCAGGGCACTGAAACTAATGTGTATTATTAAAGTTAGGTAAATAAAGGTGGTGTGAACAGCTGACATACTTAGTGCAGATGAACAGTCTAAATGGCAGGTTTATGTTGGTTTTTGCTTGCTGCGTTCTCTGTAGCATTTGTACTGGCTTGATGGTATTACAATGACCAAGGGAAGATGAGATTTTTTTTTTTCCCATTTCACTTTTTTTGTGAATTTCATCACTTTGCTACTTCTGATTTTCATCTTACTGTTTTTGGGATGAAATTAAAAAATCATATAGGTAGACTAATCAGGACTTTTTTGTTTTGATATTTTGTTTGGTTGGCTTTTCTTGTTAGGCACCACAGGCTACACAATTTCTGATCCGCTACTTTTAGCTGTTCATTCTGAAATTGTTCATCCTAGCATTAATTAGCAAGAACAGCATTTTTCCAGTTTTCCCAAGCGCAACAATAGTGCTACCACAAATTTTACACAGAAGATTTTACCCTTAAAACCTTCATAATCAGTTGTGGGTCGGGAGCTCTTTACAAGGTTTCAGACCGAATTGTTTGGGCTTTTTAGACTTTTTCCCTCCTTCTTTAAATTCATATGATACTTTTTTCCTCCTACCAGATAGAGAGAAAAGATAAATTTTTCTAAAAATTACTTCATTTGTGATATGAATTAATGGTATTTATGATGCAATTAGAAGTTTGTTCTACTTTTACAGTAATGCCTGGAAACACATAAGACATCATTCAATACTTCTGCAAAGAGTGAAAGTCACAGCAGTTGACAGTAGAGGTTTATTAGGCTGACAGGCATTACAGGGATTGGGTGGTATAAATGCTCTCAGATTTAAAATCCAAATATTTTTAGATTTGAAGCTTTTCATCACTTTTGAGTGATTGTTGAGTCCATTGCAACATGTAAACATTTGCTTCATTCTCAGGATACATCAGTTTAAAAACATACAATATCTTTTACTCCTTGGATGTTTCAGATGTGGGAGCATGCAGGTTTGATATTAGATGTCTGTGTGTCCTTCTGGTACAAAGTGAATCTATTCCACAAACTAGTGTTTGAGATATTATTAAAAAAATAGAGAGCTGAATTGTATATATATTATTTTTCTTGTAACTGAGTGGCTATATACATTACCTCAATTTTTATTTGAAGGCTATGCAACTGCCCAAGCACTCATGTATGAAAAAATGTTCTCTGACATTAAAAGACAAGGTTTTTGGAGAGGGTGTTAACTTGTAATGACTGTTTAGAAAACTGTCAGATCTTTGATGTGTTGCTCTTTTTACCACTCTGTGCATTAAATTATGCTTCTTTCACTTCTTTAGATCTGTGTATTGGCACTCTGCCTAACAATGCTTGCAGGTTCCTGAACACCGCTCTTCATTGTCTGGTAAACTCAGAAGGAAGGCAATTAAACCATGAAAATTATAGTCAGCATTGTTTTAAAGCATGGAGAAAAGCTCCTTTAAGAAGCTAAAATGTAATAAAACCAATATAAGTCCCTCTATTCACCTGAAGCTAGCACATCATTTTCTTCTTGAGCCTTCTGAAAACAGTGCTGATAGTATACTGATATAGTTGGTTGGATTTTTTGTGGAAACAAGATGTATGTAGGCGACTTTTATGTATGTCAGAGGATTTTTTTTTTGTGTCCCAAACCGCTGCATTTACAAATCATCTGATAAATATCCCTACTGTTAAAATTCTACTGGAGAGGGTAGGGAAAAAAAACTATTGACAGTTTTGATTGACCTAAAGTTTGTCAACTAAATTTCGCAGTAGTTCAGAGTACTAACAAGTTGCATGGAATAATAAACAAAGTAAGATGAGATCTAATTTGGAAATCCAGTGCTGTTGTGCATATTGTATTCATTGGCAGAGAATCCAGACAGGAGGGAGATTTTATAAATGCATCATCTGCAAAAGAAGTTTGTTCAGTACCTAAGAAGGTATGAACTCAAGTCTTTATGATTTCAAAGAAGTAGGTGAGTTAGCTTTAGTAGTGCCTTTTGATCTTGGAACTGCCTTCAGGTAGCTCCAGGAATACTATGAATGATTTTTGGGTACTTGAGCTTGGAGTGGGGGAAACAAGAGAATAAGTGTGAAAAGAGTAGCTTTTTATTAATGAATGTGTGTTCATGGATTTCTTCCACTGTAGAGCATTTTTGTCTTAGATTTGCCCCTTCTGGCAAAATTTTGTGTAACAAATGTCTCCAACTTCACGCTAGAGCTGAAATCTGGCAATGTATGACTGTCCCTAGTGTGGTTTGGTGGAAGAATGCTGCTTTATAAATCTGCAAGTCCTTTTAGTGAGTTCAAGAGTTGACTTTGAAAGCTACTCTCACAGCTTCCATAGGGCAAATACGTCTGGACAAATCTCACCGGTAAAAGGGAGTTTTGCAGTAATGAAATGACCATGGTTTTCACAGTTATATCAGAAGATGCTGTGTCAAAGTAGTAACAGAGGGGAGACGGGAGCTATGACAGAATTTGACCTGATTACTCTTTTTAATGGAATTCACTATAAATGCTGTTTGTAGGACTAGAAATTTTTGTCAACATCTTTACAAGTTGTGCTGACAAACTGCTGTGATCAAGAAAGAATGCAGTCTTGGTGTGTAAACTCCCAGTTACCTATGAGAGATAAAATTACTATTCTGATAATCTTTTTTTGGTCCGGTTCTGAGTTAGTATCATTGGTATGTATTTAGTACAAGATTCTTTGTGCTCTTCTGAGAAGCCGCCTGCCACATTCTGAGGATTCTGTGTCCTCATGGCAAAAGAGAACTGTTCAAGGATTAAGAAATGGCTAAATAAATAGGTGAACTGAAATGCACAGAACTATGAGAGTGAAATTTCTGGATTGAGTCCAAAATTGTGTGTTCCATCCCAATGCATCCACTTGCCAAAAAAACCAAATGTTTCCTGAAAATGCATTTGTGTGCTTCAGACTGAAAAATCTGCACCATACCTATTTTATTTATATATTATTAATCTTAAACACGCATAATTTGTTTTTGCATTCTTTAATTTCTAGTATTCTCCCTCTGCCCTGAAAATTCAAAGCTTCACTTAATCTTGTTTTGTCTTGTGTTTTTACGTCTTATACTTAAAATTAAAGATTACACCTCTGAGAAGTTATAAATATGCTTATTTTTGCGTGAGGTTTCTAACTCATCACAGAAAACTAACAACAGTACACCCAGGGTTATGACTGTTTTAAAAGCTAAGAAGAATATTTCAATTTTAATTATCAATAAGAACAAGGCAGTACATATAGTGGAAAGCTATGTAGCTTTTATTTGGAGTGTGATTCCTCAACAGCATATTTTATTAGTGCTTTTAAAAAAGGATTTGTTTAAGAAAATTATCTAAATATGCTAAGAAATGCATTCTCAAAAAAAAATGTTTTCATGGTAATGGAAAGAAAGCAGAAGTGACTTTTGGCTGAATAAATTAATACATGAACCTGTAGGAATCTAGCAATAGCATTTTTCTTCAATGTTGGCTGTCGCTGAAGATGTAGGGAGTTCTAAAGTTAGCTTGAAATTGAGCTGAGAGGCCATTCAAGTGTAAGTACCAATACCTGTTCATGTGAGCTGGGCCTCAGCAACTGAGGTTATGTAAAAACAGATAGTTATTTATAGTCTGGAAAAATTAATACCTTATGCTGTTAGTAAAAGATACATTTCAGCTATATAAGGAACATGGAATTAAAAATTCAAGAACAAGGAATCAAAGTTGGGTAGGAAGCTCACATTTGCTGTCTGTCATTTCAGTTCTCAAACTGCCAGCTATGTGGTAGGCAGGGTGGTGTCTACATTGTGGGCTTCTGGCTGATCAGAGAAATTAAAAAGGTGTCTCTGTAGTTCTTGGGGAAAACGCATATGGCATGTTTTTCCCAGAGTGATGGAAATTGCAGTTTGTGTTAGTTAAGAAGCATGTGGTTCTGTGATTCTAGTGCAAGAAACTAAACTGTGAAACCCTTTTTTTTTCCAGAAGTGTACATTGAATAGATACAATATTTTTAAAGCCTGCATTTAAGGCTAGGAGTTGTTTGGAGCAGAAGGCTGGAACTGAAGGCTGTAAACTTGTGTTTCAAAAACTGTTCACATCACAGTAGCTTTTGCTGCATGTAAGATTTGTGACCAAAAGGTTGACTCTTCAAGAGTATTTGGGAAAAATACTCTTTAAATTCCTACTATACTTCAATGTTTTTCTTTGTCATCAGGTAGGATAGCATCTAGGAGGCTAGAGAGGAGATCTTTATGGCCATCTTTCACCTGTGGTTTAAGCCTAGCCAGCCACTGAGCCCCACATGCTGGCTCTCTCACTACCCCCTGATGAAATGGGGTGGAGACTCAATAGAGTAAAGTGAGAAGACTCAGGGGTAGAGATAAAGACTGTTTAATAGGTAAATCAAAAGCTGTGCATACAAGCAAAGCAAAACAAAGAATTCACCTTTTTCCATGGGGCAGCAAGGTGCTCAGTCATTTTCAGGAAAGCAGGGCCCCATCACACCTAATGGTGACTTGGGAAGGAAAACACAGTCACTTTGACCATCCTCCCTTACTTCTTACTCCAGCTCTATATGCTGAGCATGATGCCATACAGTGTGGGATATCCCTTTGGTTGACTGGCTCCTGTGTCCCGGCTGTTTCCTTTCCCTGCTCCTTGTGCATCCCCAGCCCACTCTTTGCAGGGCACAGCAAGGCCTTGATGCAGCAAGGCAGCAGAAAAGGCCTTGATGCCATGCAAGAGTAGGAAATATCCCTGTTTCAGCACAAATCTAAAATGTAACCCCACACTAGCTACTGTGAAGAAAATTAACATTTTCCCAGCCAAAGTCAGCGCACTACAATATTCTTGAAATGAAATGTTTTCCTCCTCTACCCACCGTGTCTTTATTGTAAGCTTTTCCTTTGTCAGGTGTGTACAGAGATTCAGTGCTTTAGTTACAGTAGTTTCCTGCCATGGTAACAAAACTACAAATATTTGTAGCTAAACCTGGAAGTGAGTCCAAGACTGTAAGTTGTGACCTGTCTTTGAACTGTTAAACCTCATCAGAACTGAGACAGTAGCTGCTGCTCTGTAAAGCATGTGAGAAGACACCATGTACTGCTTCAGTAGCTCTAGGGCAGGAAGAAAATACACAAAGTAATAGTTGCTTTGCAAAAAAATTGTTAGCGTGGAATAAGAGATGGTTGTCACAGCACAGATTTTGAAAGTTGTTTAACACAACCACAGTTAAGATAGAGCTCTGCGTTCTATTTCTCAAAATGCTAGAACCAAAATAATTGTATTCTAGATGCCTTTAGGAAATAAACTGATGCATACAGGAAAAAATTACCTTCTTTATGGTGTATGAGTTTTTATACTTGGTAGTTTACTGAACGTGGTCTCTCATTGTCTGATTTCCTGTTGTCCTGTTTTCTATTGTCAGCATTGCAGGGGTATATTTTCACATGAGTGTTCTTGAATAATTTGTCTGTCTATGCTGGGAAAAAAATCAGGCTTTTCTCTCATGTCTAGCATGAGTGCTTTCTTCAGCTAACTTACTGAAAGAAAAGTTCCGTGTTGCATTAATGTTTGGCTTTTGCTGAGTGAGTTCATAATTTAAGAAGTTTAGTGTGCACTGGAACATATTGTATCAGTAGTCTCAGGACTACCTAGCTTGAGTGGGGATTGGTGTTTTAATCCAATGATCAGTTATTTACAAAGTCTTCTACTAGTAATTAAAATGATGTTTGTTTTCCCACAAAAGCTACTTTAGCAAATTCTTGATGCCTTTGTTTGTGTACTGATAAGCACAGGTGAATACTATATTAAATTAAATATTAATGTTAAATGTGTGAATATAGGTGAGACACAGTTTTTATAGCAACAACTTGAAAAATTGTAAGTTGTTGCCTTTAAGTAGGACTTCAATGTGTAGGAGACTGCTAATGTAGTCCAAATGAATGAATTACTGGTTCAGATGTATTCAACAATGAAGAATGTAGTTAGCTGATATGTAATATAAGAAATGTGTTTTTCTAAGGAGGCCCTGTTTTCTTCTCAGAAACTCCCAATTTCTATTATGTTGTCTCCCCCCACACTTTATGTATACTGAGATTAATGAAAAATCAGTGAATAAGGCCTGAGAATACTTTTTTAAAACCAATTTTTAGTTATGTACCAGATGCTATTTGTACTGCTTAAAGACAAAATTAGATTTTCTTCTCATGTGAGGCATCACGAGATTTTTATTTATTTGTGACTTTTCAATGTGCTGTCTTCCAAACCATCACAACTATTTCTTATAAGTAGTTGGACATTATAAAGCAATAAGATTAATAACACATATAATTACAGAACACTCCAGAGCATGTTTGTGTAGTGCTCTACATAAATGTTTTGTTGTAGAGTTGCTTGTGCCACAGGGGTGAAATATCTAGGGCAAAAGGAATTTCTCTGCACTGATTCCCTCCTGTGTAATACTGCGAGTTTCTAAGTATATTAACCAAGTTATAGCATGTTCTAAATATAGTAACAACGTTATTTGACATGATTCTTGAAAAACATCACTTGTAGCTGAATGCTTGCTTGGGCTGAAGAATAGTAGTAAAAAGAAATCTACAGCTATTCTGCAAGATGGAAATTTGTTAATGCATAGTGATGACAGATTTTTCTAATAATAGGTTGTGGAAAGCATTAACACCACCAATGAATGGCTTGATCTTTGCTCTCGGCTCCAGATGACCTGTCCTGTTGTTTATAAGGGTAAGTATAATTCTGTTGTCAAAGTGTTGGTAAAACCTAGAATTACTTTAAATCTTGTCATTATGCGCTTTCATTTTATTTACTTTGGCAGACAAACTCAGAGTGTCTGACCAAGGTGATCTCTACCATAGTGGTTTATTTTTGGTCTAGAATGGTTTACAGCTGTAATAAGATGCAATGCCAAATATTTAGAGCACACTGCTAATAATGCCAAGGCTGTGACTTCGATCCCTGTATGGGCCAATCACTTAAGAATTGGCCTCTGTGATATTTGTGGGTCCCTTCAACTCAGAATATTCTGTAACTGTGTGATTCTGTGATCTCCTTGCTACTTTAAGGAGATACAGCATTTTGATGCAGCTAAGGACCTTAGTCTACTGAGACATACCACTGAGTATCTGGCTCACAAGCTTCATATTCTGCCCATTCAAGAACATCTCATGCAGTAGGCTGAGGAGCAAGATTTTACTCCATGCTGGTGTGGGGAAAAGCAGCAGAGTCATGTAGAATCAGTCATATGCAGGTAATATTCCCTGGCCTGTTCTGTCCTTCTAGTCTCTGGAAAATACTTACAGGAATATCCTAGATATGTCACTGATCTTGGTAGCCTGCTGTCCTCTGAAGAGTTTGAATTTAGCAAAAATTGCTACTAAATTATATGATTTTTCAGAACAATTACTTTGGTAAAGCAAATGCCTTCTTTGTAACTTAAGCTTCTGTCATTAGATGTCGTCTGTTACTGAAAATGGAGATGCTACTGGTGGAAAACCAAATGAGGAGAAAACATATAAAAAGGTAAACAAAACCTTCAACCTTTTTATTTCATGTTTTTCCTTTCACGTCAGTAATTCAGATCTGGTGTATGTGAATATATTTCAGAACTGACTATAACCAAGAAAAAATAAGACATGTTCTGTAGGGTTTTTGAAATTACTTTATCCTGTCTGTGAAATCATAAGGTGTTTCTATCCACTGCAGAGCTGACTATTTAAAATTTGTTCAGTCCAGCTTTAAAGTATGCCATTTTGCTATATTGATAGAAATTCTTTGTTCTTAGCAACAGATTCATCTCTGGGCTTAAACACCATTGTAAGAAATTTACTAGGTTTCCAAATGCTTTAAATGTTTATATGATGTGTCTAGACTACAAACCTGAAAAGCAAAGCATCTTTCTAGCACTTCACCAAACAGATCACTATTTGTTTGCTAAATATTTTTTTAGAAAGATGTTTAAGAGAGGACATACTTAATGTAGGAGCATGCATTAGATATTGTTGATAGTGGCTTGAGGTTTGTTTTTCTGATTGTTTGTGATCAGAATTATTTAGGTCCACTAGCAATTTTGATAACTAAGCTGAGCTATAAATGCAAATTTTTCTTTACGTATTTGTGCAACCAGATGGTTAACTACTGAATTTGATCATTATTTTGACAGATCACATCAAAGAAATGGTGATTATGTTTGTAAATTAATTTCTGCAGTCTAGCACAGAGGTCCACATGCTTCTGCAGTACATACAGTGATTAGGGTTTTTAATTTCTAGGTGCTGCTTACAGTTCTGCTGGTAAAGTCAAGGAGACTAATAAGCTATTTTTTTTCCCTACCCTTTTTCCTGGCAGTTACATTGCCAGATAATTTTCTCAGAAATCAAAATAAATAATGTTTGTTTAAAATTCCCAATGTTTCCCAAAACAATGACTTTAAAATATAGAAGTCAAAATTTGTCTTGACAATTAATATGAGAAAGGAAAAAATGTTCAGTGCCTGAAGTGAATACTTCTGCAAGTTTATTTTGCTAGACCAGACTAGTACTAGCCATGGGTAAGCTTCCATTCCCCCACGTCATCCTACATACTCTTCTCTGTTCCTTTTCAATTATAAATTCACAACCTTTCAGAGGAAACTTTGTAAAGTCTTCTCACTATGGCACAAATTCTACAGTTTATCTACTGGAAGTACTTCTGACAAGACCTGGGACTCACAGCCACATCATACTGACTGATCACAGTGACTATCACCTCCTAGTTCTGTCCCTGAACTGCCAATTGTTGTGTCTTATGCCAGTTTATTTCCTTTTTATATAATTGCACGTTCAATTGTTCTGTGTTCAAGATCTGTGCCACATATGCCCCAAATAGCTTAGTATTACTACCAAATATTATCATACTCCTCCTTTTTGTGATAAGTTTAATAAAGTATTAATAAATTTTGACCTCAAAATGTATCCATGCAGAGCTAACTGGTAGCTTATATTTTCCTGATGACTCACTTTTAACAATGTCTCTCTTCTCTTAAGCCAAATTCCTCTGAAACTTTGCACATTCTGTTAAATCTTGAAGATGCTGGTTGAGCAGGGAGGTTGGTCCAGATGACCCCACAGGTGGTCCCTTCTAACCTAAACCACTCTGTGATTCAATGATCCTCACCTCCTTCAGATGTTTCATACGCATGGTTTCTTTTTTTAATGGATGTTCAGAGTCATATATCAATGGTATATGTCTAGAAGTATAGGGTAAACCTGGTAGGACTTATGTTCATGAGGCATATAATTTCTCATTTAACTCCATGGTTTGGGTGAGTTACACAGAGAGATCTTGCTCTGTAGGCTTGCTTGCAGCCAGAAGCTACCTGTCTTAAATTGTCCACAAGTGTTGCATTTACAGTTCTCGAGTCATACATTGTTACACTTGCTTGATTGAAAAAGAACTTCCCGTGCCACTTTCTCCAGAAGTCTTGGCTGGGGAAGAGCTTGTTTCCTCAGCTGGTGTTTTTTCAACTACTTGGGCAGTTTCTGCTCCAGTCTACTTCACCACAGTGGAAATATTTGAGCAAGATACTAATTCAGTGCTGAAGTGAGACTGTGCTTGCTAACCTATTCTCATAGTTTAGAGACTTCCACTTCTTTTTTTAACATAATAAAAGTATAGAAGCTTGTATCCCTCAGCTTACAAAAGTAGAGATCTGTACCTTGGCTTGTGCTGTGGCCTGTAGATCTTGAGCATATTTGGCCTTGGCAGAGTTTCCAAAGAGATTACTTTTCTCTTCATTGTGGGGAAAAAAATGAATTTTGTTTATACTGGAAGGGTTTATTTCTGACCTCTAGAATTTTTGCAGTGTGATATGTTCCATATGTATGTCAGTTAGTTATAACTGTTATCCATATATTACAAACTTCTGTAGTAATGACTGTTTTTCACTGCTTTAAAGTTAACCTGAGTTGGGTGAAAACAAACTATCTCCAGGAGAGCACTTCTGACTTCATCCATGATAAAACTTTCCAGAAATAGAAGTAGTCTGTAAGGCTATCAGGTTTTTTCCTGGAATTTTAATTATTGCAATTTTTAAAAATTATTTTGTTTGTCTCGGCTAAAATAGTGGTAGTTAACATCTTTATCTGAATTAATTACATCTCCAGCTCTTCAATTTCCTACAGTCAGCTGACCTGCCATCTGCATGAATGTAAACATCTTGAAGTTCCAAGAAATTTCTTTCATTACTACAGCCTTGTGAAAGGGCTTGCATGAGCATTTCTAGCTATCCTTTCAGACTCTGAAATGCCTAACTGGACCAAGACAAAGCATGATTTCTATTACAAATCATACTTCCTTCTACAGTTTTCTTTTTAGCATTCAATTTTTCTGCTGCTGTGTTCTGATATAAATGTCTTCTGGCTTTTAATTCTCTGTTATTATCTAGTCAAATTCTTGAGAGAAGAGGGAACACAACTTTGTCTATTGGTTTTGGGGTTTTTAAATTTTTTTTTATTTTTAATATTTTTCCCCTCCCTTCTGAAAACCAGGGTGTTTCTCTTTTAAATGGAGTTATTTAAGGTGGGGCTGCTAAGCTGTTCATCTGCATGCATTTGTTACAAACATTATAATCTGAAACTACTTATGAGTTTTCTGTCTAATTGTAAATTTTGAGAAGTTATTAATTTTACGGTGTGAATATGAACAATAAAGAGTTTCAGGCACCCAGATCAAAGAATTTAGTTAATGAAAGAGGCACTTCACAGACATATGTTCCATGCAGCTTTTAAGGCAGAGAATTAAAATTACTTTGAGATCAAAGAAATTGTAAATTGTGCAGACTGTGGTCGGTTCTTTCAGGGTGGAGGTTTATTTGATGATTAACTTGGGTTTCTTGTGTTTCTTTTGCTTTTGATTTGGGTTTTTGGTTTGGGTTTTTTGTTTGGTTGGGTTTGTGGGGCTTTTTTATTGTGCAGGTTTTTTGTCAGAGAAAAACAGGGTAAGCAATACAAGAGAGACTGGTTATTTGTTCCATTGCATGCTTACAAAAATCAGGTCACTAGACTGTAGTTTCTCTTGGATATTCATATAGAGTCACAGACATATGGAGTATGCAGTTGCTTCTGTTTTTTTGTTTTCTCCCTATTTAGCAGACTGTGTTGTGAGAAGTTGCTGACACACATGCAGTTTTTGCATTGTCATCAATCACACAAGCCCTGAGTCCACTCCCTGTCAAATCAGATTTCAGTAGCATCCTGGTGCTTAGTAGTAGGATGGTGGCAAGAATGAGGCACAGAGAGGTCTGTCAATGTACATTAGAAATCTAGAAGAAAATCACACCAGAAAATAAAATAGATGTAAATGTGCACTTGTGAAAATCTGTTAGTGGATTGCCACAATCTCTGTGTTTAGTCTGAAAGCTGCCACACAAGTGTATAATTGGAGTTTGTTTCTTGTCATTACATATCTTGCAGCTCTTCTGTTTAGTGTATTGCCAGCATTTTATGTAACCTGTTCAAAATTGTGTATCGTGAGTCACTTTGCCAGGAGCAAGGGAAATTTGCCTGGATAAAGGAAACCAGCTACCTCTTGTTAGAGATTGCAAACATGTGCAAGCAGCATTGCTCCATCACTGTTAGCATTGACTTATACCCTGCATCTAATGCCTGCAGGTAGGGTACTTTTTCTTGTAGATATGACAATTTCACCACTGGAGGTTTTGCTACACTGGGACCTCAATGACAGATTTTATTCATCTATAAAGATACTAAAATTACTGTCTTTAGTGTCTTTGCCTGGAGCTATGGCTACTTCCAAGTGCAGAGGTCTCAAATGCTGCTTTTCCTCAAGGATAGAACAACCAGAGTAGCTGCGTTCCATGGCTACTACTGAAGCTTAAGCAAAAATGTTCTGAAATGGAAATAAAAATAATTGAAAGCTATTGAATCCAATTTTGGAAAATGAAAGGAGATCAGATTCAGCTTGGATAGGAAAGTCATTCAGACTTCAGTTGATCTCTAACAATCTCACGGTCACACATGATGGGCAGGAGTCCACCTTCATGAAGTGTGACCTGCATTTGCGAGAGAGAAGTGTGAGTTGAAGAACGATTTGAGGGCTACTGTGGCTGTAGTGAGCCATGGTTACAAGTTATGGAGAAATGGTAAGATAAGTGATTTTAGTGGATTTTCTGGCAACTCCCTTTTTATGTCCCTATTTGTGATTTATCATGTGTTAGCAACAGAAAGCATGCTGAGATGGGGCAGCCACCGCCATCCAGAAGTTTCAGTGGAAACAGTGTCAAGAAGTGTTGTTTCAACTGTAAAAACTGTAAGCACAGCAGATACTGAAAGACGAAACAGATCTAGTGCAGGAGCAATGGACTAGACAATAACCACATATAAGTCTTGAATCTAATTGAACCTTCCTAATAATCTAAACGAGCTCTTTTTAAATATTGCTTGAAGATGTATTGTTTTTCAACAGGTGTTCTTCTCAGATGGTTTGGCTTAAGAGTTTGCACAATTTATGGCAGGTTATGTCTTCTCAGAAGTGTGGAAAAGACAAATTGTGTTTGCATGGAAGTGATAGTGTGGGTGAATTCCTGGTACTTACAGTAACTAGTAAAACTGAAGAACAAATCCCTACTTGTAGTAGAAAAGTCAGAACTGACATAAGCCATTGTAGCTTCGACAATTTTTATCAAGTGAGACCTATGAATATTTTTCTTCCTCTTTTTTTTTAATAATTTATTTGTTCCACTGAGACTTTTCCCTGAAGGGCGGTAGCCCCTTTTCTACCCTAGTCCAGTTCATTCTCCCACAGAGGAGAAGGGTGGGATAGTGAGGGAGATGAAAGCAGATTTCTCCACATATAGTAGCAGAGAGAAATTAACAAGTGGCAAGTGGGATGCATGGTTGCAAAGCAGTGTTACCCAGTGAAGGTTTCTGTCCAGATGTCCATTTCTCCTAATCTCTTACAAAGAAGTATGGTAGCTAGGTGTCTGTACCATTTCATTTGGCAGATTTTAAAACTCGTTTGAACAACAGTAGTAGAGAAGGTGAAAGAAAGCAGCCATCATTTTGCCTTTCACAGTGATAATGAGGTAAAACTTCCAAGGCAGAGTTAATTTCTCTTCATCACTTTATGGCACCTGCAGTAAACCAGCTGTTTTCTGGAAAAGTCACCGTCTTTGCTATAGAAAGTTCATAGGTCAAACTTCAACTGCAATAAAATGTTATAAAAGGAGAGAACACAAAAACAAAGACAAAGTTCACATTCATGAAGTCTTAAAGGGTTTCCCCAGGATATCTCCTTTTGAAGAAGCCTAGAATGTTAGAATTACATTTCATGAGCGTGTTGTGGGAAGTGCATATAGATTTAGCAAAGAGCAATTGAGAGTTGAAAGATGAATGGAAAAATAACTGTGAATGACACTAGAGAGGAACTTCTATTAAATTAGATGAATCCTATGTCCTCCTGCTCAGCCCCAATCTGCTTATGGTTTGTTAAATGATTTATACTATTAATAGTCCCATGCAATTACCAATAAATTATAAGGTTACTTGTTTAACAGAAAAAATAAATTTATCATATCTAAAATCTTTGTGTACAATGTAGTCTGTACATTTACTGACACTTTAGTGGTTTGTCTTGTCTGCTAGTAATTTACAACCTTCACACTCTAAACAGAAACAATGATTGGCCTATTTATGATATAATTTCTGAAATTACAGTATCTATATTTTTGCCGTCCTTTATTTTTTTTTCATTTACTTTACATTTCATTACAGACTGTTTTGATCCCTTCAACAGCCTTGTCCCTAACTTGTTCAATTGTTAGATAGTTTCAGTTAGATTTTTTTTTCTTGTTATCTGGATGTGAACTGCCTTTATATGGATGATGTGTGTCTGATTAGCACCTTTATTTTATGAAAATAACAAATGTAAGTTTTAGGAGGCTACCTGAAAGTGATTACTTGTAGGAAAAACAATGTCTAAATCCTGCTTAGTATATTTGTGGGATCATGTGCAAACTTATAACCTGATTTGAGAGGATTTAAGTTCTCATTTATTTTGCTACTCTGAAAAGGGATTTCAGCTTAGAGTAATGTAGAGAAAGTGGAATACCAATCTGCAGAGAAAGTAAGGGAACAGAACATTGTGTACTAGAATATTTAGCAGCAATGCAAATATTCTGTATACCTGTGTTCTATTTTATATACTGCTCTTATACTTTGAGACTACAGATAATTTTTGTATCTATGAGCTCTTTTAGGAAAGCCTTATGACAAATACAGAAAAAATATATAGTTACATTTTACAAAAAGAGGCAAATATATGTTTCATCGTAATGAGGACAGTTTGTTTTTTATGCAGAGATAAAAGCATCAAAGCACCTGTGCAGTAGATAGCGATATCCTAAATAGCAAGAGGAGAATGGGAGAAGTTTCACTTTGTGCCCTTTGTGTAACAAAGACAGTTGTCATAGTGTACACCATTTGCTACAAATTCAATCATTTCATAGTCTAAAATTTATTGCCATGTTTCTTCTGCTGGTTATTCTCATCCCTTGATATTTCTTGAGCTTCAGAAGGTTAATAACAGAGTAAATTATCTGGGAGTCACTGTACTGTCACTGTGCACTGTAAGCTTTATGGTTACAGCTAAAAAGTGGTCTCAGGGCCATTTTCTGTACCTCTTCATGAGGCTAATAGGAAGAAAAATTTATTTCAGTCTCTAAAAGACTGAAAAAAAACATGGTACAGAAAGTTGATGAATTTTATTGCTTGCTTTGCAGCAGGAGAGTATTCAAGATAAATTGTAATAAATAAGGGGCTTAGGTTTTAAACTAGATTTTACTGCCTTCATGGGCATTAAAATAGGTGCCCAAGTAAGGAAAATTCACAAGAGACTTGCATTTTTCCAGTTGCATTTTCGGTTTCCAATATATATATTTTTGTGGTAATAAAATGGATGTTTCAAGAACATTTCCCCTAATGCTTCTTAAGCAGCTTCTTTATCTTTTCCTTGGATTTAATGATGATAATAACATTATTATTAATAATAATATAAATAATTATGACAAGTGATATTTTAAAGACTAATTCCAAGGGTTGTTTTGTTTTTATTTTACAGATTGTGAAAACAGTCTGTCAGTTGCTGAGGGCATACAGCCTTGGTGTTAGTGGTGATTGACAAAGAGTGGACTTTGGGCCAGCAGTTGTCTTCAGCATACTGTAGTGGCTCTCAATTTGTTTGAAAGCACTTGTTAAAGTATTCTGAATTATTTTATAACATTACTTTTCTGCTAAACCAACTTCTGTGGTTGCTTCAAAAATGATGGGTGGTTACTAATGACACTCTTGAATATGAGTGGAAATTAACAAGAAAGTAACCTTGCAGGAAAGGTCTGTATCATTGTAGTAGAAGACCTTACCCTCTGCCTTTCAGAAACTACTAGTCTGTAGGTTTTTGGAATTAAAAAAAAGTACTACAGATATTTTTATGAACTTGAAAGATCAAGAGGTTTCTTTTGAAATCACATTGCTCTGTTACTTATCTTGGGTGTTTTTGAAGTTTGGTGGGTTTTGTCAGGGTTTATGTGGAATGGCATGTCCGCTGTTGTACTGTACTACAGACATACTCGCTGTGGCAGTGAACAAGATGGGTATCCAGCAATGAAGCAGAAACTATTTGTATGCGTATTTGTTTGATCGAAGTTACATAATTACAGCTTTTGTTGGGCATTAATCATTCATGAATAGAAACCATTCAAGTAAAGAAAAATGTGACTCTTCTTACGACACAAAGACAAATCTTTTTACTAGTCAGAGTAGCACTTTCAGAATGGAGTATTGTTTGTTCCCACCAAATCACTGGTTCTAAACTCTTATGCAAGTATAAGTTCTACTTGGTGTGCAGTCTTAATTATTTAAGAGCTACATGTCTCTGTCTTTTCTTTTCTAAAAATAAGCAGCCATCTAGTATATGCTGTTCCAAGAACTATAACAAGAGTAGCTTTGTGTACTTTAACCACTTATGTAATTTCCATTCCTGAAATGGTTCTGTTCAAGTGCTGAAGTGGTTCTGATCATGAAACCTCTGGTGTTCTTGCTTTGTTCTTAGTCTCTTACTTGTTTGGTAGGTAGGAGGTAAAACCTGAAAAAAGGGTCCAAACATTTTGTCCTCAAACTGTCTTCAAAACTTGCAAGGCATGATACTCCCTTCCTCATAGCATTCTTCCCCTGCCCAACTCCTTCACTCCTGTTCATTCCTTCCCTGTTTCCTTAAAAACCTCTTTCTTGATTAGTTTCTGATTTTTGACTCACTTCTGCTTTTTTTTTTTTTTAAAATTCATACTGCATGTTTGTCTATTCAGCACAGGAAAGTTTCAGAGATGGTCTCAATCTACACATATATAGAACCAAAATTTCATGCTGTTGTTTTGAAGCCACCTGTGTCCTGCAAGCTCTGGCTGTTGAATTTAATTGTTGCACTTTTTAAGGGTAGATTTTTATGGAGAGATTTTGCTTCTCCCATTTCATTTTTCTCTGGATTCCCCACAGTGAATGGGCCTCTTGCACTGACTCTTAGGCAGAATGTAATAAATACGTTTATTTGCATCTAGAATCACCATTTAAGCAATAAGCTTGCATTGTGATGCCTTGGCATGAATGTACAATCACCTGGAATTTGTGAATGTTTTTTTCCAGAATATAATGCATGCTTCACAATCCTGAAGCAATCTGAGTGGCCTCTCAGATTGCAAATGTCTTAAGAGGATCACAAATGATGGTTATAAGTTTTCTCAAGACATGCAGGAAAGTAGAGGAGGAAGAGTTGCGCTCTGGGTTAAAAGTGAATCACGAACATACAGAAACCACAGTGACTGTGGAAGCTCTATCAAATGCCTCTGGGTCAAGATAAGAAGGGACATCCCCAAGGGGGTTCTTAGATTAGGCATCTGCTATGATCTCCACACCAAGATGAAAAGGGCAAAGAAACACTTAATCAGGGTTGCTTAAGCAACCTTTGGATAACAGATTCTGGGTCTTTTAGGTGACTTCAGCTATCCAAACATTCTTGGTAGAGCAATACGGCAGGTCACAACATCTGCCAAGTTCCTGGAATGCATACAGGACTGCTTCCTCCTACAAATGTTAGATGTCCTAACCAGGAAGGAGGCACAGCTGGACTTGCTACTCACTAATCAAGGAAACCAGCTTTGTAATATCTTGCTTAGTGATGGCTTTGTCTGCAGTGACCACAATATTGTGGAGTTTGGGTCTGGTTGTGCCCTCTGAAGGTTAATACTAAGGCAAAGGAAAATGTTATGGAAAGAATCCTCCTAGGAGCCATCACAAATCAGATAAGCACATGATTAGGAAAAGCCAGCACAGGTTCACCCAGGCCAAGTTGTGCTTGACAAACCTTCTACAGCAAAGTAACCTGCTTGGTTGGTGTGGGACAAACCATGGACAGTGTCTGCCTTGTGTTTCTCCAAGGGTTTCTCTGCAGTCTTGCACAGCCTCCTGGTGAAGCTGGTGTGTAACAGTCTGGACAAGCTGCCTGTGCAGAGGGTGGGGAACTGACCACAGGCAGCCCCCAGAGTGGGGTAAATGGCTCCTTTTCCAACTGGCAACCTGCCACAAGTGGGGTCCCCCAGTGATTAGTGTTGGGCCCTAGGCTGTGTCATGTCTTCATAAGTGGTCATCCAGAGCACTCACAGTCACTCAGGGATCAAGTGAACACTTTGGAAGGGAGAGCCTGTGTAGACTGGAAGAGTGGGCAAAGAAGAATTACCTGAAGTTCAACTAGGGCAAGTGTAGGTTCTTACACCTGGGAAACAAATCCAGGAGTGCAGCACAGCTGGGATCTCAAGGCTGGGGAGCAGCTCTGTGGAAAGGGACCAGGGAGGCCCAGTGAGCAACAAGCTCAATATGAGTGAGCAGTGTGCTGCTAGAGCAAAGGAGCCCAGTGGGGTCTTGGGCTGCGTCAACAGGGGCATCAGCAGCAGAGATTATCCTGTTTTTGTTGTTTGTCAGGCCACACCTGGAATAATGTTGTTATTTTTGGTCTCTACTATACAAAAAAGATATGGACAGGCTGGAGAGGGTGGAAAGAAGGGCCACAGAGATCATCAAAGGTGATCAAAAACCTGACATATGAGGAAAGGCTGAGAGAGCTGGGTTTGTTCAACCTTGAGAAATGAAGGTTGAGGGGAAACTTATCACCATGTTACAGTACTTGAAATAGTAACAGTGGTTACAAAGAAGATAGAGACTCTATTTTTGCAAGGTATCACATGGAAAATATCAGGGATAATGGGTTAAAGTTACTCTTGGGAATATTCTGCTTGAACACAAGTGGAAATATTTCACAGTGTAAACAATCAGTGGAATAATATTACTAGAATTGGTGGATTCCCCAATGTGAGTGAGGCATTTTTGAGGCTTGCATGACTAGGTGCTTGGCCATCTTGTCTAGATCATGCTTTTGTCAAGAAAGGTTGAACCTCTTGAGATCCTTTCCACCCTGCTATTCAGTGATTCTGTGCTAAGTTAGAACTCCATGTCTAAATTATTTGGGCAACTTGAAAAGTTTCATTTTGTATCTGGTGATTCTTTTAAATATTTTTATTTAAAATCAGTTATTTCACTGAGGTAATTTCACTGAGGGATGTAAAGGGATGTTGTTATTATGAAAATGAGCAAAGTGTTTAGCTGTAATATTACTGATAAAGAACAGAAATCTGCTTTTAGCAAACTGATGCTTGAATTCTGACTTTCTACACAGACTGCATCCTCGGCTATTAAAGGTGCTATCCAGTTGGGAATAGGATACACAGTAGGAAATCTTACATCAAAACCAGACAGAGATGTTCTTATGCAAGACTTCTATGTAGTGGAAAGTGTCTTTCTACCAAGGTAAGAGCAAGCATATTGGATTTTTCTTCAATAACATTTCATGATTAAACTCTTAACTAGGTATTTTCAACCAGATTTGTTTTCCAGTTCTATCAAAATTGTGGTAGCATATGACATATGAAACTTGAAAATTACCTGTTCTTCATGTTGTCATTGAAAATGAAGATAGGGAGAGAATTGGAAAGGTCACACTTCATCTGAAGATCTGAGACATACCATTTCTAGAGAGGGAAAGTAATTTTGATGCTTTCAATTAAAGGAGCTGTCAATTTTATTTTGAAGTGATTTGTGGATCTGCCGTTCACATTTGATTAGTTGTATATTAGTTTCTGAAAATAATACTTGATTTTTTGTTGAGGGTTTTAAAAAATTATGAAAATTCAAGTCCTGCCATTTTAAGTATAATATAAAAATTTATACTACAGCATTGCCTTAAATTTACACTATAAAATTCTATCCAGGGCTCTAGTCTGTGACGACACTCAGCTTCTCTAAGCTATGCTGATTACAGGTTGTGCACCTTTACTGCTTTGCCACCTCAGCTTATATCACTGACAAGTTGATGGTATAGAAATTGTAACAATACTGTTGTGCTGATAAGTGAAGTCAAGGTCTTACTGATTTTTGGTGTTCAGAAGATGAAGTACAGTGCTATGTACCCTTTCCAAGTTACATATGCTAACAAGAGATGAAGAAGGTTTAGGAGAAATGTATTTCAAAACCAGGACGACTTAATCTGTTGAGTGTTTTCTGGGTTTTCAAAAGTGCTAAATACAGTCATTTCCGTAAGGACTATCAATGTAATCTTTCCTGGATTTAGGATTGATTTCTATCAGTTTTTCAAAGTTTTGTTCATGTGCAGTTTGAATGCTACTTCATAAGCTGTTTCAAATAATTTATAGTACAGTAATTTCACTAATACAAGCCGCAGCAAATAGACAAAAATTTTGGTGGAAACCCGGAAGTGCGGCTAATATTTGGATGCGGCTAATTTATGAACAAAAATGTGATATCTGCCCTTACCTAGTATCATACCAGTCCAGTCCCGAGCCGAAACAGTTTGAAATCCATGGTTTCCCATTGTTCCGACGATGAACCAATCAGAGAACAGCTTATTGCCTGCCTGTGGATGGCAGCGTTACTGAGGGGCAGGGGTTGTTATTGGGGTGAGTTACCTCGGCAGTTCGATAAAAGTGTGTGATATTTCTCTGTACTTTTTAAAGTGTTTTCAGTCTTGTGCAGCTGCGGGGCTGGCTGGGCTCGCAGGGAGAGGGCTGGGGGAGCCGCTCAGCCCACAGGGAGAGGGCCAGAGCGGCCACTCGGCCCGCGGGGCCGCGAGGGCCAGAGCGGCCGCTCGGCCCGCGGGGCCGCGAGGGCTACAGCAGCCGCTCCTGTGCCAGAACGGAGATGTGGCTCCGCTCGGTGCTCGGCTGCCTGCCCGCGCGGCTGAGTGGCTGTTTAAAAGGCAATGCGGATCCATTGGGAATGCTCGCAAAATGACCACACTATTGTTCCTGTCTTTTTCGGCTTGTAAATAAAGGGTGTGTCTTTTTTCACTTGGAAACAATGTTTCTGAGGTCGGCAGTAAGCCAGTAAGCCCCGGCGATCCCGCGATTGTGTTACTAAATGACGACTTTGTGAAAGTTCGCGGCGAACTAAAGTGCGGCTAATGTTCCGGGTGCGGCTTATTTATTGACAAAGACATCAATGTTGCCAACACACCGGCTATGCGGGTTATACTCCGTGCGGCTTGTATTCGTGAATTTACTGTACTTAGTATTTACTGGTGTCACTAAACTGAGTTAAATTAACAGTCTACCAAATTATTGCAGATACTTGAAGTTTTTGCATTTCTTCATGTAAATTTCCTTGATTTTTATTGAAGTAATATATCCTTAAGGAAAAAAAAATCTTATGTGAAATAAAGCCTTTACATTAGTTCCTAATAGTTGAGGGTATTCATATCCTTATTTTGGTGTTAATGATAGGGTTTGTACACTGGTTAGTAGTCTTCCTCTTGTAGATTAGGTTGATATAGAGAAGCTAACCATATGCATGTGTTTTATACACAAAATGTTGGTTAAAATATTCAACTCACAGGTGTGAAATTTCATATTAGGTAACAAAAGTTTTATTGATGAGAAAAATGTCTGCCTATGACAGTGATAGAGACTTCTGTGATATATCAGCTTTGTTCATGAAAACGAAAAAGAAAACCTACATGCTAAAACTGTTTTATTACATAACATGGCTTGAGAAAGAAAATTATTCTTTCTTTTTAGACATAGTTTTAAAGGAATAAGTAAAATAAAATGATTTGTAGTCCATAGCATTTCATGTGGCTTTTTTCCTGTGAGATTCGCATGCATATACACACAGAAATGAGATTTCTTTGTTTGGTATTGATATTAAGAAAAAGCCAGGAGACATCCCTTCTGGCTTAAAACAAAAACAAAAGGCAGAAGGATGAGACTGATTACACTAATGTAAAATTTAATAGAAAAGTTTTAGTGGTACCTTTCCAGACTGTTTCCTATAAAAAATAAATATTTTGAGGAAAATTAGACAAATTAAAGTAATGACCAATGCAGTGTAGGTTTGGGTTTGTTGGTTTTTTTTTTGGCATAGCTAGGTAGTAAGCAGTATATAGCATAGTGAGACATGTTGACTGTAACGAAGAGCTGCTCCATAAAGAGCACTTGTTGACAACGTTGTCTATGGAACTAAAAGTTGGCTGTCTGCAGCAATCACTTCAAACAACACTTGATTTCTTATACTGATGCACAGAAATGTCAAATTTCAAATCCTTGCTGTGTCTCAGTGTAATATCCACTTTTATTTATCTAAAAAAATTCAACCAGAAATGTATTACTATGCATAAATTGTAATACTTTGGGAGTGCACAAAAGAGATATGAGATTCTTTCTTGCTGGTTCAGAGTATTGGGATGTTGTTTCATGATGTATTATGTGGATTGGTCCTGTCATGTAAATAGGTAACTTCATTACCCATGTTTGAAGTAAAAAGCAAAGGTTGCACATTCTTTACACCTGGGCCTGCACTGCCAAGGTGCACCTCAGGTGCTCTTCACTTTTTCCTTGGGGGGTGCCTACATGTGATGGCAGCATTGTTAAAAGTAATTACTGTAATGACTTTTTTTGTTCCCTTTGTATTGATCTGGGTTGAAGCAATTAGTGGAAATTAGTTACACCAGCAGGTGAAGTGGGTTGACGTCTACCTGGAAGTACCCTGGAGCCAACCTGAAGTTGAGTAAACCTTTTGCAGAAGTTTTCAGCTGAAGGAGAACCTAACAGTGCAGCAACAGTGGAGCTGAAATGTGCTTACCCAGCAAGGCACAGTACTTTTCCACTTGCTTTGGGTACAAATAATTCATCTGCAACTTCGAACAGGTTGTCAGCTGAACTTCCCCTTCATTTTGGCAACCTCACAGCAACCTGCCTCTTCACATGATGTCCTCCTCCATTTTCCTCCAATGTTTTCCCTGCCGTACCTGTGTCTGGCAGAGGTGAGAAGACTGTTTTTCAGTCATAGGCACACCTGCTTCTTTGACAGCAAAGGGGCATTGTTAGGATGGCAGGGGTAAGGTAGACCTAAGCTGGTAGAAATAGAATGTGGCCTGTGCACCAGTGAGCAGAAGAGCATTATATCTGCCCTTTTATAGTTAGGAGAAAATAGTTTTAACACTTCTTTATGAATTTTATTCATTGAGGAGGATAGTTTTTGCATACCTCTCAGATCCTGAAATAAACTTCAACCTGTATCTCTGCTTCAGCAGTCATACTGAAGCATTTAGGATTCATTAAGAAGGGAGAAAAATGCCAGGGGAAAAAAGTGATAAGGTCAGATCTGAACATAACTGCTCTGCATATTGTGGGAGCTACTGATCTAAATCAGAAGTAACTCACTGGATTGCAGGTTGTTCCTGGTCCAGAGTTACTCTGTAACTGTGTTAAATTGGTTAGAATTAGGCCAGATTAATTTACATGTTTATTTCTGGAAGTGACTTTGAGTGAAGTACAGGTGTCTCTGTACAGTGGGGTGGATTTGAATTGCAAAGGTGCTTGCCTTCATTTGCGCATTGTAGTGGTGGAGGGCCTTTCACCCCTTTTTCTTCAAGCTCCCCAGGAGTTTGTAGAACATGTTGTTTTTGGAAAATGAGGTACTACTGGAAGCTGCTATAATGAGAACCATTGAGAACCATCATCCAGATAGAGTTAAAATGGTACTATGCAAATTTGCTTCTAGGATGGAGAAAAAAATGCACCCTTCACTGACCTACTTGATTCTGAAGGTACGTCTGAAGTCTGCACCCTACTCACTGAATAGAGTGAAACCACAAGAGAAATCACTCTTAAGTACAGTAATTTCACGAATACAAGCCGCACCAATTTGACCAAAATTTTGGTGGAAACCCGGAAGTGCGGCCAATATTCCGGGGCGGCTAATACATTAACAAAATTCTAAAAGCTGCCAACACGGAAGTGAGAGCCCGCGGCAGCCCCAAGCCAAGCTGGAGCCCGGCCGGCCCCGGCAGAGGTGGGAAAGCCTGGCAGAGGCGGGGCCAGCAGTGTGGGGGGCGGGCGGCAGAGCCTGGGCCAGCAGGGCGGGGCAGGGGGGGAGGCAGAACCCGGGCCAGCAGGGCGGGGGAGCCCGGGAGAAGTGGGGCTAGCAGTGCAGGGGAGCATGGCAGAAGCAGGAAGGCCGGTGGGTGGGGCTGCCTGGCAGCGGGGGAAGCCCAGCAGAATCGGGGCCAGCAGCGTGGGGGAGCCCGGCGGTGCGGGGGCCTACAGCGCCGGCCAGGGCGAGGAAACGCGGCGGCGGTGCAGACGGGAGGGGGCGGCCGGCGAGCGCGGAGGCGGCAACGGCAGCCCTGCCGGCCAGGCGAGCGAACGCGGCGCGGGGCGGGCGGCGAGCCCGGCGGCAGCGGCGGCAGCCCGCCGGCCGGGCGAGCGAACGCGGCGCGGGGCGGGCGGCGAGCCCGGCGGCGGCGGCGGCAGCCCGCCGGCAGGGCAAGCGAACGCGGCAGCGGGGCGGTGCTGACGGGAGAGGGGGGCCAGCGAGCCCGGTGGCGGCGGCAGCCCTACCGGCCGCCCTGCCAGCCAGGCAAGCGAACGCAGCGCGGGGTGGTGCTGACGAGAGAGGGGGGCCAGCGAGCCCGGCGGCGGCGGCAGCACCACCCGGCCAGCCCCGCCGAGCCGTGGCGCTGAGCTGGGCCACCCGGCCCCGTCGGCAACCATGAGCGGGCCGAGCCTTCCTGGCCCCGCCCCGAGCCAGTAAAGCCCGCTATGCCGCGATCCTGTTACTAATTGGCCAATTTGTGAAAGCTGCGCACGGATTCTCGCGACGAACGAAAGTGCGGCTAATATTCGGGGTGCGGCTTATCTATTGACAAAGACAGCAACATTGTCGAGGCACCGGAAGTGCGGCTTATAATCCGTGCGGCTTGTATTCGTGAAACTACTGTAACTTCTTTTTTTGGCTTTTCAACTCTGGTTTGGAAATCCAGAAACAGAGGTGCTTACCTGATGTTGGTGCTGCTGCAACGGTGGTTGAAGGGTTCAGCGGAAAGATTGTTCATCCTGCACGTGTTCTCTATACTCTGTCCTGGGACTAGCTGTGTGGGACATATGTGTCTGTCTTCCTTGGTTGGAAGCAGTTCCTGGTGACACAACTCGCTTCCACTTAGTTGTTTTGTACAGTGTGGCTTCAGCAATATTTTGTCAGCCCTTTGACTTGACTTGGCTGTGGTGCTGGCTCACAGTGAGATGGCCTTGGTTAGAATGGCTCGTTGCTCATCTGCAAGCCTAGCTCTGGCAGGCAGTGGTGGCTCAAACTGGTCACGGGACCATGGGGCTGTGCAGCTGCTTGTAAGTCGGCAGTGGTGTAGGCAGCTTTTTAAGTTCTTCTAGCGGACACAGAAGAAGGTGCATTTTCTGTGGTGACTGAGAAGCCAAACAGAAGCTGCTCCATTATATCAACTAGTTTTGGCTACAAAGGTTCAGAAATGTAGAATGTTTCAAGCAAGATGGTATGTTTCAGCCTGCATTCTTTTGTTTTATTAGATGGAGACTGTTTCTAAGCACAGCTGTTGAGTTTGGCCTTTTTTGCAGCAAGCTGTTAGTCAATCTTACGCACTTCCCTTGCTAATACACTTTTACTGCAGAGTCTAGACCCTGCATATTGAGAACAGTTGCTATGGCTTGTAATTGATCTGGGAAGTGTGTTAGGTGCTATGACCTTTACACTCTGCAGCTAAAGTCTATATACTGAACAATTTACATATTGTCTTCTTGTGATGCTAATGAAAGATTATTCATTAATAATCTTTCTGCTCTTTAAAGGCAGTATCTTACCATTGTATTGTGACAGTGTTTGAATAGCAGCCCAAATAAGTACAGTAAATTCACGAATACAAGCCGCACTGACTATAAGCCGCATCTCTGGGTGTTGGCAAATATTTTGGTTTTTGTCCATAGATAAGCCGCACACGAATATAAGCCGCTCTGTCGTTCGCAGCGAGGACCCGCGTGCAATTAGTAACAGAGCCACGGCAGGGCGGGGTTTACTGGCTGAGCTAAGGCTGTGCAGGCTCGGCCCGCTAGGGGCCGCTGACGGGGCCAGGTGGGCCAGCCCGGTGCTGCAGCTCGGGGCCGGCCGGCGCTGCCCCTGGGCTCGGTCACCCCGGGTCGGCGCTGCCCTGCGGTGGCAGGCAGGGACGGAGCTTCCCCTGCTCCTACGGCAGCGGCGGCGGGCGGGGAGGGAGCTTTCCCGCGCCCGTGGCGCCGGCGGCGGGCAGGGACGGAGTTTCCCCGCTCCTGCCGGGGCGGCGGCGGGCGGGGACGAAGCACCCCGTCGGCTCCCCGAGCCGCGGCAATGGCTGCGCGGGGCTCCCGTCGGCTCCCCGGGCCGCAGCAATGGCTTGCGCGGGGCTCCTGTCGGCTCCCCGAGCCGCAGCAATGGCGGCGGCCGCTTCCCCCCCCGTCCCCGGGCCGCAGCAATGGCGGCGCCGGCTTCCCCCCTCCTCCCCGGGCCGCAGCAATGGCGGCGCCGGCTTCCCCCCTCCTCCCCGGGCCGCAGCAATGGCGGCGCCGGCTTCCCCCCTCCTCCCCGGGCCGCAGCAATGGCGGCGCCGGCTTCCCCCCCCCTCCCCGGGCCGCAGCAATGGCGGCGCCGGCTTCCCCCCCCCTCCCCGGGCCGCAGCAATGGCGGCGCCGGCTTCCCCCCCCCTTCCCGGGCCGCAGCAATGGCGGCACGGGCTTCCCCCCCACTCCCCGGGCCGCGGTAGGGGCGGCCCGGGTCCCCCCCGTCTCTCCCCTGGGCTGTGGCAGAGGAGGAAAGAGAGCTCTCCCGCCTCTCTCCCCGCCCCCCGTGCTGCCTACAGGGAACCAGGCTCTACCCGCGGTGCAACAAAGTAGCGATTTGTAACAATCGCAAAATGCCGACTTTGCAGCTGCTCGGCTCAGCACTCTGGCAGGAACTTCTGAGGTTGTATTAGCCGCTCCTGATTATTAGCCGCATTTCCGGTTTAGGAGCAAAATCTTTAGTCAAATTGGTGCGGCTTGTATTCGTGAAATTACTGTAGTCAAAAGTACTAAGAAAGGAAAAATTTTACTTGGCCAGTCTGGGTTCTATCCTACATTTAAAAGTGTACTGCTTTCTAGTATGTTTTTGAGGACTGATAAAGTGCTGCTGCTCTTCCTTGGTGCTTTGGTTGCAGAGATACACAGAATTACTCAAGTTCTGACGGGGTTTTTATAGTTTGTGAGTTGAGTGATAACACAGAGAGGAGAATGAAAAACAAATATTAGAAATGGGAATACTTTGGCAATAAGAGCAAAGTGTGGTATGAACTGCTGGACTCAGCTACTTCTGTTACCAACAAATTATTTGTAAGCCTCTGATACAGCCCAGATAGCCGTATGGTTATGTAGACTGCTTACACTACTTTTCAAGTACTCTGAGATCCTGTATTTTAATAGCATTTCCAGTTGGTTATGAAATAATCATATCTTTGGAATTGTAAATAAATGGTTCTGTATTCAGCTGTTACATAGATGTGATTGATTTGACTTGTCTATTCCTAGCTGTATTTCAGGGCTGACTTGAAGGGAGCTGCTTAGAATAGCGTTTGGTAACTGAAAGTTTAGGAAAATGTAAGTGAGACAATACGGTATTACCACTGGACTTTAACCCATAGTATGAAGAAAACACAGACATACCTATTTGTACAGATAAACACGATACCCCCCTAATTCATGTGGGAAGTGAAGGAATGCTTTCCTGAAATTACATACAGGAAAGGAACATACCAAAGCACTACCTGACCTGCAGCATCTATTTGTTTGATACAGTTTTTAGAGCTGAAACACATTTTGATGAATTTTTTAAAAGCATCTGTATTCAAGAGCAATGAAACTGCAATTAGATAATCTTAGTTTTTAATGTATGGAGCATTTAGCTTTAGACATTTACATAAAGAATTGCTTCCACTGAAAGAACTGAAGTGTTGCTCTTCTTCAGTTCTTTTTACAGTACACACAAAAAAGTTATACATGGGGTCACAACTACAGACTAATTCTTTTTATAACAGCTCCATCAGAACCTTTGAACAATCCTCAGTGACAAAGGCTCGCTACTAAGATATGCAGCTGGCTTTCTCTGCCCCTTCAGATAGGTGTGGTATCTCCTGAGCACATCCTACCAGGGTGAGGCCATAACAAAGAACAGCTGCCAAGAAGTGTGTCTGGGTGTCTTGTTAAGCAAATTTTTACAGCCATGGGGTTAGCCATTAAAAATGTAATTAGTTTTACTTCACTTTTAATTTGATATTGCACCACCTATGCTTTAATACTCTCTCAGCATTTACAAAGAGACAGGCTAAGATGCACTTACTCTCATTTCTAGGTGTGCTTGATTTAAAAAAAACAACACAGTTTAAGTATTAAACCAAACTTGCATTTTAAGATTAGTCTCTCTTCTTTAGTCTGCCTACGAATCTTTTTCTTTTGTGTGGTATAACAGCTAAGGTTATTAAAATACTTTGTAAGTTACAATTGCTTCCTAATCTTTCCAAAGCCTGTATTTTGTTGTCATAGCTCATACAAAAGACTTGAATTCCTTAAGGTTGCCAGAATCAGAGCTAATTTTAAAAGTCTTTATCTTTGTTTTTCTGGTATACCTGTACTTAAACTAGCTGAGAGGGAAATTGCATGGTTACCCCCTTTCTTATTATGTCCAAAGCACCATTTTGCAGATTTAACTTTTTGTCAATGATCATTGGGCATTTTTCTTGTTCAATTTCAAAGACATAATCATCCCCTTGAAACTCCCTAGACTGATTAAAAATCATTATATGTAGTGCTTTGCACATACACTTTAATCCCACGAGAGTGAAACTGTAAAATACATCAAGAAAATGTCGAGAGAAACCACAGAAACCACAGAATACATTCTTGCAATAGGTAATAGAGTGGAATGTGAACAATTCTAAATAGGGTAGGGATGTACTTACATCAAGCATTCTGTACAGTGGAATTTGTCCTTTTCTGGCAAGAGCAAGGCCATACTCAATTCATACTTGTCATATGACCTTTAAATTGATAAGAAATTTGAAAGGTTTCCATTACTGTAAGAAATTACTGGAAGTAAGGGTGCTTTTTCTGTTGAAAGTACCATCAAAAAACCATTAAAAACTCTTTTCCAGAGTACTAACAAGAAATCTTAAATTTGTCAAGCTTGCTTCATGAATTACTGAAGAGCTTACTGTTGGGATCAGTAAACTATTCTGTTAGGAAGTGAAGCTGAAACGAATTCATATAATTAATGGAAACAGTAGGGTATAGTAAAATACTCTGTAGAGCTCAAACAGAAGATGTTTTTTAAAGATGATTTCATAAAGAATAAGAAAAGTTGTCTGCATAGAGAAATTGACTCATATCTGTCATAAAGTATCTGATGTACTCTAAATACATGAATTGCCCTCTGTGTAGAAGCTGTTCCAAAATATTTGCTCTGTTTTACAATAAATCTCCACTTGCTATGCATTACTGTGCACTGCTGACCTGGTGTTGGTCACTTTACTCCACATGCAATTATGAAATGGCTCGGAACTGTCATATTGTCATAGCATGTGACATAGCATAGATTTATAAAAATATTTAGTACTGAAATGCAGAACTTCATTAAAAAAATTGGATACGTCATATTTCCTGACAGTTGTGATACTTCAGTAGAGAACACTGTTCTGTTATTTTCTGCATCTTATGACAATTAAATGCATTTACACATATGACACCAAGGTAAACTATATAGGTTTCTATACAGCCTCTGGGGCATCCTCATATTGGACAAAAATTCAATAAGTCATAACCAGCTATATAAAATTTAATGTCTGACAAATTTGGCAGTGTTCTGAGCAGCTGAAATGCCTTATGAAAGACCCTTATTCTATCTTAACTGTAAAGAAACACTACCATCTTTAGCTTGTATCCTACTGATTTCCATTTTTAGCTCTAAACAGAACAATAAAACATATGTGGATGTGATTTTGATATCTTGGAATTGTACTGCGGTAAATATAAAGTGATCAGAGGAGTTCGTTAGGACCAGGCAACCTTCACTATTACCTGTAGGGTTTAGCGCTTCAAGAAGCAGCAGTATTCTATAGCTCTTTGTATGTATCATTGATCATTCACAAGCAGCTTTTTATGTGTGCATTTGAGACAGAAATTTGTTTGGTTTTTTTCCTCCTTGCATCTCCTGTTCGGGAGTCTGAAGTGCTATGCATTTCTGGAGCCTCAGAAAGCTTATTTGCCTGCTGTCACTGAAACAGTTTGTTTATGTGGAGGTTTGGCAGCATGCATGCAGGGGTACCTAGGTGGGATGAGTAGGGTACTGTCATCAAACTGTTGTTAATGAAAGGTGGCAAGTTCATATTGCAAGTATTAATTGTACAGGATGAAAGCTCTTAAATTATTTCATTATATTTAATTTTAATTCTCTTTTTCAGGAATGTTGCTTAACATTTATTGCTTTTTATCTGTATGAATTTGTAGCCTTTTTAAATTTTTGATATCCTTTGGATATTCTTTTTGCCCAGCATAATGGTACATTCTGCATTACTGAATAATTTAGTTACAATACATGAATAAAGAAGTGTTGGAAAAGCTGATTTCAGCAACTCTGTCAAGTCTTGGATTTTGTGTTTCTCTGTTTTATCAAACCAGTCGACACTGGCCAAACTGATAAGAATAGTAAAACAGAACAGCATTTTACTCTTATCAAGGACAGTAGAACACAACAGCCCAACCTTGGAGATACAGATAAAGGATGTAACCTAGGCAAACCGAAGTCATGCAAAACACAAGCAGGATGCCAGCTCAGCTCTGCAAGGCTGGCAAAGTAGAAGTTGTGCAAAATAATAATGTTGCACTTACTCAAAAGCAGAGGTCAAGGAACATTGAAGAGGGACCCCAAAGAATCATATAAGGACTTCTGATAACGGGTATGATTATGTCAGAGTCAACTAAGCAGGGATTGTTAATGAATATACAATCCATGAGTATGATAAAAACTTCACATGACTCTCAGGGTCCTTGATGAGAAGAAAGATCACCAGAGTGACCAGCTTTCTGTAATAAAGGCCTGCTTCCCAATACTCAAAAATGTGTTAGAAGTTTCTATCTGGCTGATTTCAGTACCGAAATGTGGTCTAAAAGGTGCTCTTGTTTGTTTTGAAATCACAGTGTAGAACTTTATTCCTGTTTAAAAGACCTCAGTTTCTGTATAAATGAATCCATGGGCATAGAAAAACCATAGTGTTTGTTTTATTTTTTTTTTTTAAATCTAGCAGTATTTTGCTGCTGACCTTTTCCTTTACCTTATATCTAGTATTAATCTCAAGACTTTTGTAACTCAAGCTAAAATTTCAGTGAGATTATAAATATAAAGCAAGGAAAAGAGTTAAAGAGTACAGTAACAAACAGAAGCCACAGCATAGCAGGAAAGCCATGGCATAGTCACCACTACATGAGCATGGTGGTACGACTGGTGTGCTCCACTGGAGGGGTAGAAGCTCCTCAGAAGGAGCAGGCAAGGACGGAGAGGTGTTGGGGTGGCTCTGTACATTAGGAAGAGCTCAAGAGCATTACAGAGCTCAAGAATAGTGATGAGAAGGTTCAGTGCCTATGGGTAGCAGTTGGGGGAAGGCTGAAAAGGCAGATATCCTGGTGGGAGTTTGTTATAGACCATCCAGGATGAGGAGGTGTATGAGCTATTCTACGATCAGATGGTTGAAGTTTCATGATTGTCAGCTCTTGTTCTTGTGGGCAGTTTTAACCTGCCACATGTCTGCTGGACATTCAGCATCAGAGAGGAGGCACCTGGAGTGTCTGAAGATGACTTTCCACCACAGCTGGAAAGTGAGCCCACCAGAGGAACTGCCCTGCTGGATTTGCTGCTTAGAAACAGAGAAGGGCTGGTGGGAGATGCTGTGGTTGGAGCAATCTTGAGCACAGCAACCCTGACACCGGAGTTTCAATACTCAGTGTAGTCACTCTCTACCCAGGACTTCTGGAATGCAGACTTTGTCCTGTTCATGTTTAAACATGATCTTTATGCAAATGCATACAGGTAGTGAAAAAAGTAATTTCCTTTCAGGTGAGAAAAAGGAATTTGCTGGCAGTGTCTCTCACAGACATTTCTATTAATGGTTAATGGTGATAGAGAGATTTATCTAAATTTATGCTCTTTCCTGAGCAGGAAGTCACATTAGGCAGCTTTATGATGAAACTAGCTGCTAATAATTGCTCAGTGATTTAGTTTGTTTTGTTTTTGTTTCCAGTGAAGGGAGCAATCTTACCCCTGCTCATCATTACCCTGACTTCAGATTTAAGACATACGCACCTCTTGCCTTCCGTTATTTCAGAGAGCTTTTTGGTATCAAGCCTGATGATTATTTGGTAAGAGCCTGCAGTTTTCCTTTGAATTACAAATTATTACAAAGCGTGCTAGTTTCATTGTGGCAGAAAAGGATTTTTAAAGGGTGCCTTTAAGGGTGCCCTTTAATCAGTAACAAATTTTGTGTGTGGAGGGGTGTATAACTAGTGAATATTTTTAATGTTTACAAAAATTTTAATTCTTTATCTTTGATATGATTTGTATAAAAAACCTGCTTTGTTAATTGATAAGAGCAACATCCATGTCATTCAGGTAATTTTTCTAGAGAAGTTATGATCAGTAGGTGTGACTTACCAATTCAGCTCTAATTAAGTATTTTTGTGTGATTTATGTTACTTATGCAGTTCATTACAAAGTGAGGTCTGCAAATGTTCCTGCCTAGTTTGGAGGAACATGGATAGCAGACTAAAAATGAAGCATTTTAGAATGTCTCCTTTGTTTTATCTATTTCATAAATTGAAGACTTATTCTTTCATAGTGCTCAGTTTACACAAGAAAAAAAATTGCAGACATTGTAAAAACAAGCTTTACTTGGTGGAACCACTTTGTACACTGCTAGGACAAGTATAAACTATTTTATTTTTCCTGTAGTTCAGCTTTTGGAAGGGTAGGGTGAAGCTGAGCAGGATTGTCTTCTAAATGCTTGCCCTTCTTCTAGATGTTTGCCCAATGTTCACCCAGGAAATAGAGTCCTGGTAAAAATTAGCAACTTTATATGTCAGAGTTTTATTGTGCACTTTTTTGAATGAGTTTTAAAATACTTTTGTTCTATTATCTATAACAGCTTCTTTAAAACCAAAAGAATTTTAAAGGGCTTGGGCGAATAAAAAAGAAAAATTGATTAAATGGTTTTCAAATATTAATATACCACTATTATTAATAAATTGTTTCTCTTGTGTTCAAGTGTGCTGTAATGGGGTTTTCTTCCTGTATGGACAATAAGCCTGAAAGCAAAAGTTGGCTGGTTTTGCTTTTATTAAGTTGCATGTGGGTGTCTTAATGTGGGTGTCTTATTTTAATTCTGTAGTGCTATGTATAGATTTTATATTACTAGTCCTCATAGTTATATAGAAAAATATATAGATATTTTATAGAAATATTATATAGAAAAATATAGAAAAAAATATAATTAATTTGAATTATAAATGGTAGTAGCAAGGAAATAAAGTTGTTTGGGAATTTTATAAATCATGGTCATAGCATGGTTTTGATTTGAAGGGGCATAAAGATTATTTATTTCAGCTTTAGGACAGGGACACTTTTTACCCTAGACCAGGTTGCTCAAAGACCCATCCAGCCTGGCATTGAACACTTTTAGAGATGGGGCATCTACAACTTCTCATCTACAACCGCACATTCCAGCACCTCGCCATCCTTAGAGTGAAGAATTTCTTTCTTCCATTGACCACAATTCTTAGAGTGTGACCACTGAGTGACCCATACATCAAATCTATGCCTCTCCAGCTTAAAGACAAGGACATAATGGGTGACATTACATTATGTAATGTGTTATTTATCTTACCTCTTTTTGTGGACTTGGCAAAAGCTGAAGTATGTGGGTTGTGTTGCCAGCTGCTAAAAAGACTGTGCTTCCTAGAGTAAAGTTGCTATCACCTTCAAATTATTTTCCATCTAAGGAAGCCTTTGCAGTAGCAGAAATTAACGTTTATACAAAGACTGCACACTGTGAATAAGATTTGTGACGGTCAGTTTAAGTACAAAAAGACTATTCCCTGAGGGAAGTTCCCAGTAAAGAGAATTTGTCGCAGTTTCTTTTTTAACTCTTGGCGCTGGAAAACACACAAGTGGTATGTGGTAGGTAGTAAATGATTGTTCAGCTGTGGCTGAAGGGCATGTGAAGTAAAATAAGAGGAGTAGAAATTACAGCAAGCATATGTTGAGTTTACACTGCTAATTTGAAGTGACAAAGCTCAATATTTAAAGCTTCATCTATTCCAAGGAGGAATACACACTGTAGGAGTCACCCAGGATAACAAGCGTAAATACATTTGAACAGCTGGTAGAATTAAATTGTTGTGGAGTACTGTCATTGTGCAGGGAAACTTCTTGATCGTAAATACTCAGTTGTCAGGCTTTTGGGGATTTTGTTACGTTTTGGTTCTGATTTGTCTTCAGAGGTCAAAAACTAGCTGGACCCTTTGTGTAGCAGCATTTGGTGGGTGGACTTTTTTACAGAAATGCATACCACTGGAAAATGACCAACACAGAGTGTAGGTCAATGTCTCACGCTTATGTTATCCTGTTCTGTTGAGCTTTAATGTTTAGGATAATTGCATTCAAATGTTTATTATAGTGACAGTTACTCATGAAGATTTAAATATTTTGGCAAGAAAACTGCAGTTGCTGCAGTACAGCTGATGATTTGGTCTAGAGGTTTGGAGTGTTATAGGCTGGCATGGCCATTCTGTCTGTAGAAGATTGCAACTATAGGATTAATAAGAAAGGCATTTTGTATTAATTTTGTATTAATTGGAATTGAGGAGAAGAAGGGAGAGGAAATATTTATATATCATGCAAAATTCTGTTAAAAATTGTAAGCCTTAGCTGGTAGCTAGGATAAGAAGATGCATTAAGGCAATGGCCTGAGTCCATATGAAACATACTTCTTTAGTTCCAGTGCTCATAAAAGAACATATTTATTAGATTTTCAGATATCTCTGTTTTGAAGTTTAATATAAACAGATTTTTCTATGGTTTTTAGCTTAATGTCTACTGTCCATTTAATTTGAATGAAGTTTGGAATGCTGAATACCTAATAAATATACATTAGTCTCTATATGAGTACGGTTCTTCTAGTAAGGGGTAGTTTTTGGTGTCTTCTTCCTCCTTAATGTGATTGTAATTCTTTACATGTCCTGTAGAAGAGGAAGCCTGTCTAAATATGCAATATAGTGGTCCTTCAAATTCCAGTTTTTCTAGCTTACTGGTATTAAGTTTTTTTTCTATTTCAAGCAGTTTTCAATCATAAAACTAGTAAAATATTTAAAAAACTAGTAAGTAAACTTAGTAGCTATAGCTATACCAAGTTTATCAGTCTAATAGTTTCAATCCCAGCTGCACAGAGTAGGATTTGCATATGTATCTGTAATGAGAAACCTCTCCTCCCAGTTTATTTTTCTACCATCTTGTATCTGTTTCTTTCAAAAAATGGATGTGAAAAGAAAACAGTTGAAGTGAAAAAGTCTTCTCAAAGTTTTTGACTCAGAATTTGCTATGCTGCCAGCGTGGAGATCAACTCCTCTGAGGTCAACCACTGGCTTCACTCCGAAGGAACATTCACCTGTTGCTTTGGGACATGAAGAGAAACCATATACTCAGCTGCCAACTGCTCTTCCATGGTTGTGCAGCATGGCCTGGGCAGAGTGACCTGCCAAACTTCAGCCATCAGTAGTGTTGCTACCTTATTCTCTTGCGCCTACTTGAACCTGCAGTTCTTCATATTAAACTTATGTTTGGGTAATGCATGCATTGGCAGTGAAAAGCAATTTTTGTCTCTTCCAGTACTCAATCTGCAGTGAACCTTTAATTGAATTATCCAACCCAGGTGCCAGTGGGTCCTTATTTTTTGTAACTAGTGGTGACGAATTCATCATCAAAACAGTTCAACACAAAGAAGCTGAGTTTCTTCAGAAGCTTTTGCCAGGTTATTATATGGTAAGTAACTGAAGGGTGTATTTTACCTCTTTTTCTCCTGTTTCATGTCACAATTCTGAAGATTCAGTTTCATTTGTCTTGAAATATTTCACTGGGTTTATCTGTATTTTTGTAATATTTTTTACATTTTTACCTGCTTTTCTACTTCATGCCCTACACCCCCAACAGAAATCATATATATAAATCAATAATATATTTAAGATAAGAATTGGTGCTCTTTTAGCATTCAAGCTGAATGTTATAATCTAATTTGATACCAAACTTTGCTTCTAATAAGCTAGTAACAAAATAAGGTTTCTAAATTTCTAATTCAGTTTTTTTCTTCATTTTGTGTTTGTATACCCTCTGCATTTCACTCAGAGTGGACAAAGAAACTAGACCGGTCAGTTTCCCTTTTGTTTCCAACTACTTATAATTTCTACTTCTCATGTATTTAAGCAATGATGTAAAAGATGTTTTAATCCATGTAATTTGTTCAGTACTTAATTTTTAAATGGAACTTTTTGAGGGCTAATTCTAAGTCCATTGTATTGGGTTTTGTGTGTCATCTGAAGGGAAAATCACTGATTAAAAAGGAAGATTTTTTTTTTTTTTTAAACAAAAGCCACTCATACATATGAACAGACGTTCTTCTGGGTGGTATGTGGGACTTTCTGTTATTAGACCTGTGACTTTCTTTTCTTACTTTTGTCTTTTGAAGTAAATACTTGAAAAATTACCCTCTCACTTATACTAAAAAGAGGAATGTTGTCATTATTGCACTAAAGTAACATGGATTCACTGTGTCCGTAAAAAAAAAAAGTGTGTACTGACACATCAAAAAGGACAATGGTAGCAGGTACTTTATTGTTGTTCCTAATCGTGATAATCCATAAGTTTGAGTTATTGCAAGTACATATAAGACCAGTATGTATTCTGGGAACTTTCTTACTGCTATGTAATGGCTTCCAAAGTATAAAACTTCAATCACAATGATTATTTCTGTGAAAGAAACTTTCTTCTTCTGTGATTTAGTAAGGCTTGAAATAACCTTTCCCCTTCTTTCTTTTTCATACCAAAGACTGAGAAGAGTTGTATTCAGAAGGACGATTTTCTCTCTCATCTCTGTTATCTTCTTCCACCTAATTTATTTTGCCTATTGCAGAATTTTGATTATTTCACACTTTCCAGTTTTGATGGTCAGCTGTGGTCCTGTTACAACCTCACACTCCTTTGGAAATAACTTAGTAATTTGGCACTAACTCTGGGTGTGTAAAACCTCATGCAGAGAGGGGTTCTGGTTTTCAGAATCCATGCCAAGATAATGAGAATTGCCTTTGGCCCAAATTCCTTCCAGCAGGTAAAATGCAAAGGTTTTTCAGGTCAGAAAAAAATAAATTAAGTCTTTGGGATGCTTTTAAGTTTCGCCTAGTCTCTTCTTTCCTGTGAGATGGAGAAACCTGACATAAATGTAGTTATGCTCTGCTCTTGGCCCTTACAAACTCCTGGCAAAAAGGCAGTGCCTATGCTAGCTTTCTGGAATAGAAACCCGTTAAGATAATTAACTGGTTAAAGAAACTATGCTGAATAAGAAAACATACACATTTTTCTTCACGTTTGTTAATGTCCTTTGCTGTTAAAAAAAATCCCTTTCTTAAGCTTGGAAGCTCATTGAAAATAGATACATTTAAAAACATCTCTTTTGTTTTAGAATCTGAACCAGAATCCAAGGACTCTTCTTCCCAAATTTTATGGGCTGTACTGTGTTCAGTCAGGAGGTATTAATATTAGGATTGTTGTCATGAACAATGTTTTGCCACGAGCCTTGAAAATGCATTTCACATACGACTTGAAAGGCTCTACATACAAACGGAGAGCATCAAGGAAAGAGAGGGAGAAGTCCAACCCTACATTCAAAGACCTGGATTTCCTGCAAGATATGCATGAAGGGTTATATTTTGACTCTGAAACACACAGTGCACTAATGAAGACACTACAGCGGGATTGTCGGGTGAGTATGTATTTAAACTTCTGTGTCCATCTCTGCTCTAAATTCACTCAGTTCAGGTTATTAACCTCCATTTGTTTTCCATGCTATTTAAGGAGGGATAACTGTGGATATCAGAGTGCTGATGAAACCTGTGTTTTAGTTAAGCTATTGTGATCTGAGACCGTAGTCATAGAATAGAATGTACAATTCGAACACCAACAGACTGGGGACCATGAGTCCTTCCCTCTCTGCAGAACTAGTTCCAGTGCTTGACCACCATCTCTCTGAGGAACTTTTTATTCTATCCTCTCTGAACTTCCCCAATGCAGCTTTAAGCTTTTCCCTTGCACCCTATCACCAGGCACCAGAGATCAGCACCACCCTTTCTGCAGCTCTCAAACCTAATACCCTCCTCTGCTCCTCACAAATCATGCCCTGTAATCCTTTCACCATCTTTTTTGCCTTCCTTTGGACACATTCTATTATTTTATATCCTACTTACACTGTAGAGCTCAAAACTGCATGCAGTTCTTGAGGTGAGGCTGCATGAATGCTGAATGTAGTGGGACAACCACCTCTTTCAAACCAGGTGACTGTGCTTGCTCAGTGTACCCCAGGATACAGCTGGACTTTCTGGACACCACGGCACATTGCTGACTCCTTAAGTTTATCATCTAGCACTACCCTAATTTTAGGGCTATCACTCTATTTCTCTGTACACCCAGGATTACTGATCCACCTGTGGCAATACAGATTAATACAGCAATGAAGTCCAGTAGATTTGATGATGATGACAATTTCCATTACTTTGGAGATGTTAATTACTTTTTCATCAGAGCATAATTAGTGCTGTGGAGCCCTTATTATATATGATAAATTGTATGTAGAGCTGCTGTGAATTTGTCTCTTGGTTAGCTAGGAATGGGAGGGCAGATCTAGTGGCAGTAGTCTTATTTTTAGAGAAAGGTAATTTCTTCCTCAGCTGAAAAGTCCAGCATAAAAACTGTCCTATCATTGCTCTTTGAGAGGACCTTGGTGAATGGAATCAGTTCCTATTATGGACAGAGAGAATTGCTGTAATTTTTTTCCCTGTAGAATGGGTGAGAAAATACTAAGTAGGAAAAGGGATACTGCTGATCTCTCAAGCTTTCTAGGATTCTTGGAGTTTTGGAGAGAAAAAATTTGCTTTATCTGAGGGAAATCTTAAGAATTTAATAATAAAAAAGCAAAATGGATAGTCTGAACTCACCACATAGAAGAGACACCCTGAATATCAGAGTTTGCTGGTCACTGCCACCTGTGGTACAAGATGGAAAACATTGTTTTTGCCCATGAATAGAATTTTTTGTTTAACTATCACAGAAGTCTGCAATGCCTTGTGATTGGTTTGTAAAGCTGTGTGACCTAATGTTCAGCTGCATATTCAGCATGAGACATTTATCTAACACGGCACATTGTTCTCTCTGTAGCCTCTTGCAGTGAGTATTTCCCGAGTTCCTACCGTGTGTGATGACACAGAATGCATCAGTATGTCACATCTGGGGATTTGGATGCCTTTCTGTGCATCCCTCACTTGTCCAAGGTTACTTACCCAGTCAAAGCCTGGGGGAATCTATTGTATTGGAAATAATAGAGGGAATCTAAAAGATGGAACTGAAAAGTGAAAACAAGAATCAATCAGTTGTTGCATATAAAGGGACTCTTACTGATTCTTTAAAAGTCTGGGAAAATTCCTGCTACATGTTATTTGAGTGCTAATATAATCCTTTTCAGTGTATATCTTAAATTAACAACTCCAAAGTTAGTCTAGAGTTCTTAAAGGCACAGCTAAATTTCAAAATACTAAAAGTTAAGAAGAAAACTATCCTATACTAATCAGTGAATTTACATAAATACACATATACACAATAAAGTATATGTCTGTGTATATCTGTAGATACAGTAATTTCACGATTATAAGCCGCACCATGTTGACTAAAATTTTGTTCCCAAACTGGAAGTGCGGCTTACGTTCAGGAGCAGCTTATATATGAACAAATTTTGGAAATTTCCCAACCCAGAAGTCTGAGCCAGCAGCAGCCCCGAGCTGAGCCGGAGCCCACCTGGCCCCAGGCGACAGGGCAGTGGTGATGCAGTGGCAGCACCACCTGGCCCCGGGGGGCGCAGCAGCAGCACCACCTGGGCACACCCCTCTCCCTCCTCCCAGCGGCACTGGCCGGGCACGCCGCTCCCCTGCTTCCCGGTGGCAGCGGCAAGTGGGACTGGGGCCGCTCCCTGGTGGCCACCCCGAGCAGGGCCGAGCCAGTAAACCCCGCGATCACGCGATTGTGTTACTGATTGGCAACTTTGTGAGGGTTGCACAATGAAACATTTTCGCTGCAAACAAAAATGCGGCTAATAATCTGGTGCGGCTTGTGTTGCCGACAACCCGGACCTGTGGCTTATAATCAGGTGTGGCTTGTAATCGTGAAATTACTGTACATGTATACACACACACACATACACGCACGCACCAAAAGTTATATGTACAGTAATTTCACAACTATAAGGCGCACCGGACTATAAAGTGCACTTTTTTTTTGCCGCGAAGATCCATGCGGTGCGCAACTAAGTAACGAATTAGTAACAGAATCCCGTGATCGTGGAGTTTACTGGCAGGTGCTCAATTTGCAAACATTTTTCACAGGTTGGTGCGACCTTTAAATGCAGCCCCAAGCGCCCTCGCCGTGCATGGGACCCAGCACTCCCACCCGCCCCCGGCTGGCAAGACAGGACTCAGGGCAGCTGCGGCTCAGGGTGGCCACGGCTCACACCGTGGGGTTGCTGCAGTTCAGGGCGGCTCAGGGCCGCCACGGCTCGCAGTGGTTCAGGGCGGCTCAGGTCCACCCGCAGCTTGGGACTGTTGGCGGCTTGGGGCGGCACGGCGCTGCCTGCTTCCTTTCTCCCTGCGCGGCTGCTACTGACCGGGTGCTGCCCGCTCCCGCCCCCCCTCGCGGCTCAGCGCTCCGTGGCACCACCTCCCCTTGCGGCTCGGCTCACAGCTCACAATTCTTTTTGCAGTGAGGAGCTGCGCTGCGTGTAACAAAGTAACGAATTATTGGCAGGTGCTCAATTTGCAAACATTTTTCACAGATTGGCATAGCCTTTAAACACAGCCCCAGGCACCCCCACCATGTGCAGGCCCCTGCACTCCCACCCGCCCCCAGCGCCGGCTGGTGAGGTGGGGCTTGGGGCTGCTGCGGCTCGCAGCAGTTCGGGGCTGCCGCGGCTCTCTCCCTCCCTCCCCGCACCGCCCCGGTGCTCCAGCAGCCCCGTGCAGTTCCAAGAGCCCTGCGCTGCCCCGGCGCTCCGGGTGCCCCATGCCGCGCCAGGAGCCCTGCACCCTCCAGGGCTTTTCCCCCGCGCCGCCGCTGCCCCAATGCTGGCGGGCTCGCCCTGTGCCGCCTCTGCCCCGATGCCCGGGCTGCACCGCTGCGTTTCCCCCCCACGCCCCAGCTGCTCCACCGCCACCACCTTTCCCCGCGCGCCAGCGCTGCTCCGATGCCACCAGGCTCGCCCTGGCCCAGTGCTGGCCTGATACCGCCTCCAGGCGGGCTCTGCTCGGCTCAGGACTGTTGTGGGCTCGCACTTCCGGGTTGTCAAATTTCACAACTTTGTACATTATATAAGGTGCACAGGACTATAAGGCGCACTTCCGGGTTTGGGGGAAAATTTTAGTCAAAAGGGTGCGCCTTACAGCCGTGAAATTACTGTACATAAAAAAATTAACTGACTTCTCTTTCTATTCAAACAAGTCTTACTCTGTTGTGAAATAGAAGGAGCAGACACTTTATTTTTCATATAGCTGAATTTGCTCAGCTAATAAGGCTGGATCTGACTACCTGCCTTTTATTTCTGCCTTTAGAAAGACTAAAAATAGTCCCTCCATTTTGTGAAAAGGACATGAGTGTTTCCTCTGCTTTTTTCTGCCCATGAGGTACTTGGATGGGTACTGTGAGTGGTAACTGACCAGCTTTTTAGGACTTGAAAACTTGTCATCTCTTTTTACTAGTCCAAAGTGAGAAAGTTAATTTAGGCACTTGAAATTTAGAAACAATTATTTTTTAAATAATAATAATTTATTATATAATAATTTAAAAATAAAATTAAGAATTAAGAAAGGAAATTTTTTATCTTTCCAGTATTTCAGGACTAAGAAATTCACTTCTGTGTTGCTTAAATTTGGATTGCGTTTCCATTGCTCATATTTGCAATCAGAATCAGGAAGCAATTGACTTTTCTTGTACTTCTTAAATATAAACATTCCTGGATGCTAGCCCTTCTCCTCCTTAAGATCCATTGCTAAGTTCAGAGCCCTGGCAGAATTTTCTGGTAATGAGGGATAGTGGTGTTGGGGATTTAGGGGACTTGCTATGGTCTGTGACTGCTGCCACTGAATCTCCTGCCCTATTCAGCAATGCACCCATGTTTTCCTTGATCAACTTTTCTCTGTATCTCAATATTCCTTGCCAGTCTCAACTCTATCTGGCCTTTGACTTCCTTGACCACAGCTGCTATCCCTAGATGCTCAGACATTTATTTCACTGTTCCTTATTTCTAGTCTGTCTGTCCTCACCTGTCCTGTATGCTGGCTTTTCACATTCAAGCTGTGCTGTGGCTTCATCGCTTAGCTGAATTGTCCTCCTGTTACATCTATTTAGCCAATACAGACCATCTTGACAACTGACACAGAGCTCCTACCTGAGGGAATGTAGTGCTGCAGTGGTGGACCACTGCTGGAGTATCAGTTCTGGCTTGTCACACCTCCTGGTAGCGCTGGTGAGGACCTGCCCAGTTGGAGAATGGAGCTGAGTTGCTTGTGGTGATCCGTCATGGGCTGGTGCCTCCAGATTATCTATGCTGGGACAAGTACAGGTTGATGGCATTCAGCTTTTGCATCCCCTGCTTGTTTGTTCACACTTGAGGTGACAGGGTCTGAAAACTTTGCTCGCAATTCATTTTGCAGTATTTGCGCCTCAACTGAACCAAGGAGTGTTACATATTACACTGTTCCTAAAGATGGAACATTCCTGAATTTATCATATATATAGTGTACACAATTGAAAATGTGAACTAGCTTTCAAATTCCAGACTATTGCTGAGGCTTACTGTAGCTATCCTCTCCTTGCCTTGTTGGAGAAGCAGTAACAACTAATCAAATTGTGGTCATGTAGTTTTTAAGAGCAAAAAAATAATTTGAAGATGCTTTTACTATTGAGAAACAAATGGATTTCAAGAGTCTACATTTTACCTTTATGGCAAAGAACGCTGGACTTTTCTCAGGAAATTACAGTAATTTCACAATTAAAAGCCGCGCCGTTTTGACTAAAATTTTGCTCCCACCCTGGAAATGCGGCCTACAATCAGGAGTGGCTGATATGTGAAAAATTTTCTGACATTTCCAACCCCAGTAGTGCAAACCGAGGTGCCGAGCACCTGACAGTAAAACCCGGTATTGTGCAATTGTTACAAATTGGTTACTCTGTTTCACGGCAGGTGGAGCCGGCTCAGTGCCTGCAGCACAGGGAGGGGGGAGGCGGGGGACTCCCTCCTTCAGGCAACGCAGCCCAGGGGAGAGACGGGGGTGTCCCTCCTGCTGGCCCCACCGCCCGGGGGAGAGACAGGGGGCTCCCTCCTGCTGGCCTCATGGCCCGGAGGGATGCGGGAGGCTCTCTCCTGCTGGCCCCACGGCTCGGGGGGAGGCAGGGGGCTCCAGTCCTCGCCTGCCGCCGCCGCTGTGGGTGCCAGCAGGCTCCATCCCCGCCTCCCACCACTGCTGCGGGTGCTGGCAGGCTCCATGCCCCCCTGCCACCGCGGCACGGTGCCGGGCCGGGGCAAGCGAGCCCAGCAGTGGCGGCAGCCGGCCCCAAGCGGCCCCGCCGAGCGGCAGCGCCGGGCTGGGCCACCTGGCCCCGTTAGCAGCCCCGAGCCCTCACGGCCCGAGCTGAGCCAGTAAACCCCGCCATGTCGTGATTCTGTTACTATTTGTCAACTTTGTTGCACGCAGGTCCTTGCTGCGAACAACAGAGCGGCTTATAATTGGGTGCAGCTTGTGTATGGACGAAGAATGAAATGTTTGCCAACACCCAGAGATGCGGCTTATAGTCAGTGCGGCTTGTAATTGTGAAATTACTGTACATTTTAAAAATGACTAACAAAGATGCCTGTAAAGACAAGGAAATTTAAAGAGTGTCACATCTCCTAGCTTTGAGATTTATTTTCATCACTGCTCTTTTAGCCAGTTGCTACGAAAGTTTTGTGGTGTGGAAGCACATCTGTTTGGTGCTGTAGCACCTGTGATGGAGACCATGTATGACTAAATTTATCCACAGACTTTTTCAAATCCGTTCGTGTGCGCAGTGTGTGTTTTTGCCTTTTTTCCTACTTCAAAGGTAGAAAGCTTGTTTAAGCCAAATAACTTTAGTGACCCTTTGTACAACATATCCTTATAAAGTAAGGATATCCTGCAAGCAGCATTGGCATAACTTAATGAAATATTAATCTGCAGCATAGGAGAGAAATAAAAGATGGCATGATGCAGCATGGAGATGGAGAACATACTAATCTTAGATGAAGGGCCTCTTTGTCCAAAACGGTAGTTTGAGGGAAATGACTATAGCATGATGCTGTAGATCTCTTGTATCTTTATATATTATCGCTCTTGTAGTATGAATTGACATTAGGAACTTCTTATTATTTTTACTTTTAAAATCAGAATCCAGACTCTTAGTTTTGTAGTGTTAGTTAGCAATATATTTTGAGAGTTCTATTGAAATAAGAAGTGATTCCAATATGTTTCTACACATGGGAATGTGGTGATTTATTTCCTAGGAATAGATTTTTTCTAAACCAGACCCATTTTTAGGCACTGACATTTTTGAACTTGTTCCTAAGAAATACTTATTTTGTGAGACAGTCCTTTAATTTGTGTTTATTTCATATAGCTCATTATATTGAAGAGTAATTATTGATGTGTTGTAAAATCAGTCTTCTTTTTACTATGTTAATCTTATGTCATTTTCCAAAATGCTTGTAGGGAAAGAAATACTTCTTTGCATAGTTATCCATTTAGTACTTGCATTAATAAGCATGTAATTTTTTTTCTTTTTAGTCATATTTTTCGTGACCCTTTTATGAAAATTATTTGATGACATTTTTGCATGCTGTTTTGCATGGATAGCAAATGTAAATGCAGATTTCTCTGTCAGATAGCGTGTAGTTTGGGCTGGCTGCATATAAAATAAAAATGACATTTCATGGCAGAAGTACTTGTTTTGCTATTAGTCACTGCCTGAGATAGTGGAGCGTAACTATGTCTAAGATGATTCACAGAATACTTTAACATCTGATTAGCCCTGAGAAATGAGAATCTGATTCAGAGACTTAATTTTTCACGTTCTGAAACAATGTATTTTGTGATGCTATTTTACTATGGGCTTTAATGTGGTGTGAAAGAAAATAGTGCTTAAGGCTACAAGGGGGTGAGTATCACTTGCCATCTGGAAGTTTTCAGAGCAGCTGAAGTCAGCCTTGACAGCAGTACTTTGTGACCAAGTGACAATATTGTGTTGACAGAATCTGTGCAGCTAGTGAATTAACACCTATATAAATACTGCCAGGAAGAACAATTTCATGTTAAGTTCATGAACTGAAGGTTTACTTGTCATTATCAAATATGCCCCTTGTTAGTACACAGCATGATTAAGACATTCTTGCTGAGACCCCACAGTGCCATTTTGCTAGCAAGGTACAGGTCAGAACAGTTACACAAGCAAAGATTGGAGTTTTCCTCCCTTTAGCGACACAAGTAGTGTATTTCTAGGAGTTTATGTCAATTTATAGTGATCTTACATGGATAGAGGTAAGGTGTTCTGCAGAGCTTTCTCCTTTTGCTATGAATATAGTCATGTAATACTGTAATTTATTTGAGTGGATTTTTTTCATTAGATTAGGTTATCATTTTGGTGCCTTTGTAGCAAAAACTTGCTGCTGCATCTCAAAAGCAGTCCTAAAAGCATCAAAAGTATCTGCAAACAAACATCAGCACAGGAAAATACCTGTGCCTTTTTATATTCTCATAGAACATTACATATCCAGAAATGTCTTGATATTCTGCATTTTGTAATTTGTCCTTGTTTAAACAGATTATTTTGTACAACTGTGTCTGCAAAATGTTACTTATATATTTTTAAATTGCCACAGTATTTGAAATATTAATGAAGACACGTCAGAACCCTTCAGATATATTCAGCTATAAATCCAACTGATTTACTTATATCAAGAAGTAAAACAGCTGCTTTAATACAGACTGAGGAGTTTGAGACAAAGTTTTGTTGAGTGCTGATTTATGAGATTCTTCCTTGTTATGCTGGTTAATTATTTCTTACCGGAAGTTTCATTTGAAACAAATGGGGAGCAAAACATGCTTAGCTATGGTCACAAAGGTTCATTTGCGTAAGGAGTGGTTGGTTTGGTTATCACATTTCTAAGGGGAAGTAATCAGAACTGTACATCAAAGCTGTAGGCATACAGGGCCAGATCATGCCATGATATCCTGAAGACACTTTGTGGACAGTACAATGCCGCCTCTGAGTAGGGCCATGAAAGGAGTGTCTGAGGGATAGGGTCCTTATGCTGTGTGCTGTTTATAAGAATTCATACTGCAGTTAATCCATTGGATGTAAAGCTGTTTCATTCTGTCTGTAATGTTCAGTCTATAATGAAGTGTAATAACAAAATAGCTACTTGTTTTTATGACTTTTTCAGTACTCCTACCCCAAAATCATAAATTGTCAAGGCATAGTCTGTTGTACTCTACAAGTATTACGGGTTTAAGTGGCAGTGATGAATTGATGTAGTCAGAATAATTAGTTTTATCACATAAGTGGTCGCAGAGCAACACATTACAGCACAGTCTCCCATGAGACTACATCCAATCCTAGACATAGGTTATGTAATTAGTGGGGTAAAATCATGTGTCTAATGTGACCTGATTTAAATGCAGTAAAGAATATGTTGAAGGCAGTGCTGTCAGCAGTAATTCATAACTGTAAAATAAATGTGGCAGTGCTTTTCCCAAGCCTGACTAGCAGCTGTTCTGGTTTTGTGTGAACAGTGTTGCTTACTATACTACTAAGGTGTTATTTTTCAGCCTATCCAGAATTGACTTTCAGCATTTAATGACAAACGTTTGATTTTTTTTAATGAATACATGATATTGTAATTTCTTTTTGAGAAAGTCTGAGTAAAGGGTAGCAATAAGTAAGCAGTAAACAAAATTTTAGACATTTTTGGCACCAAGTGCCTTAGTACCTGTGAGCCATGCTATTTTTGCAATTTATGATTGTAAACATTTCCACACAAGACACAATAAAATTTCACAATCTTGTGGTTAGAATACACTTTTTTGTTGTGTATAAAATCCTTTGTGAGTTCTGTCATCAGTAGATGCTGAGGTCTACTAAGGGCATACATTAGCAGACCTTTTCTTGTTTCATTTGAACTAAGGCATCGCTGTGTATGATCCCTCTGTGTAAGAGCAAATCCATGGTGTCTTAAAATCATTCTTTGAGTCTGAAAATCAGGTCTGATTTTATGCCTTTCTACATTTAGATTACAGTGTGTTATGCTTTGTTTCATCACAGCTCTGGTTATCTAAGCAATGAGTATTTTTCCAGCAATTAGGGTAAGGGGTATAAAGACATTACAATTAGACATACAGATCCATACAAAGTTACTGATTTACTGCCATATAGTTTCTAAACCTATGCAAGTGCTGCAATTACATTTTACTTTTTTTTTCAATAAGAAAAGGGATGTTTCTGCTTAACTAGAAATACTCATGCTTGGATAATCTTAATCAAAAACCTGGAATGTGTTCTTATCTCTGTAAAATCACTTTTTTTTTTCTTGTTCATGTAAAAAGATGTACTATTGCCTCTTGATTCCATGAAAAAAATTACACTGTTGTCTTAGGGCACTATGTGCCAAGACAGATCATGAATCACTGCTGAGCCACATGAGGTAAAGGAGAGGTGAGTGGCACAGCATATCCCTCCTGGCTGTTACTGGTGTTTCTCCCTCCACTTTTGAGTGCCGTTGTGTAGGGCATTCAACAGAGTTGCTGTCTGACATTAAACTGCTGCTGTGAACAGTTTGGTTATATTGCTAGGTATGATTGTAGCTTGCTTTAGTTAATATTTGGGTATTGACTTCAGCTGCATTGCCTTTCAGTGATAGCATGCCAGACTTTGTAATGGTGTAGCTGACTAAAAACAAATTAAAGTACTTCTGTGTGAGAGAAGACATGCTGCCAGAGACAGAAATTGTTGATAGCGCTAGAAGAGAAGGCTGATCAATTAAGTCATGCTTCAGAAGTAAAATTTGTCTTTTGAGTTTAGATAGGCACTGTTTAGCCTAGTAAGAGGTGCATGATTTTTGCACTGCAGTCACATCAGCTGCTAGTAAGGAGATGTCAAAAAAAAATACTTTTGTTGATATTTGAAAGTTCTCCAAGAGTATGGTCTCTGTTATAAAAAGGAGGTGGAGGGGAGATAAGAGAGGAGTACATGCAAAAACACTCTGGGAGGTCTGAAATATGGACTGGAGATGATTTAAAAAATGTGTTGTTCATAAGTATATAATGGAACCATTAATTGATTATTTGCTATGAAGGAAAAGGTGCTGCCTGGAATTATCTTCCTTGACTACAAAATAACATCAGGTTACATTTCAACTATGCATCTTTTTTCCCACTTACAAGAGCATTCAGCTAATTAGATAACTAGCACTTTAATTTGTGTGGGATAGTAAAAGGGTTTTTTTCAACTGTATTTTCACACACTTCCTGATAAGCTTATGCTTGAGAGCCTGTTTTCACTCAGGTTTGTGAAATACTGCGGTGTAATTCTTTTGTGGTTTCTTTGGTAGGTTCTAGAAAGTTTTAAGATCATGGATTACAGTCTGCTTTTGGGGATCCACATATTGAACAGTAACATGAAGGAAAAAGGAGGAGAATGTTCCCGGAGTGCATCAGATGCAAAACGCCATGGAGGGCAGAAAGTTCTCTATTCCACAGCAATGGAGTCTATACAAGGCCCTGGGAAGTCTGGAGACTCCGTCACCACAGAGACAACAAACACGTAAGTGCTGTAACCTGCTCTTAAGATTACTATTAAAAGTATTAACAGGCAAAATATTAATGAGTACACTGCATTCCAGGAATTGAAAGGTAGACTCCTTTTTTTTTTTCAAAAGCTGCACCATTAAGATTTGCCACAGAGCATGAAATTGGAATGTTGGTCAGTAGATTGATTGTCTTCAAAAACACAATAGTTCAGAATGACTTAAGTATGCACATGTTCATTCTTTTACAAAAGAGGTGTTATTAGATGGCTATTACAAGAATCCCAACTATAATCTAATTTTATCTGAAGCACTCAGGTGAGACCAAAGCCAAAACTCTAAATTAACATTGAAATGGAAATTCCTACAGGGGTTATTTTCATCTTGAAGTAGTATACTCGATGTACATAGAATGATATCATCAGCCACTGAAGTGCCTGTTATATATTTCCTGAGATTAAGAACTGATGTTTTTCTCCTATTTTTCTGTCTAGCAAAAACTTTAATAGAAATTTGACTATATAGATAATCATTATTCTGCTGTTTCTTTCATAATGTATTAAGTACTATGAGAGAATTATTGCCACCATTCAGCATTGAATATAATCAGTTCTTCATTATAATGAGGATTTAATTTAAAATTAAAGATTTACTTTCCTCCTGGTTCTCAAAGGAGCTGTGTAGGTAAATGCAATTAAAGATACAGAAATCTGTGCTTAAGCCTACAGCAAACAAGTGAGAGAATTATGATACTTAGTATTCAGTGGGAGTTTCCAGACACGAAGAACTCTACACTATAATTATTCAGAGTTTTATTTCACTTGGTTTTTACAACTCACATTCACACAGAAGATGGCCAGTGCTTTTGTATGTGGCAGAGGTGTTGCACTAGCTGGGCTCCACACCACCTGAGATAATATAGTGTTACTCAGGTCCTGACAAGTGTAGTCCTTCCTTGTCTCCTTTGCACTGTCTCTCATACTAACATAACGGTAGTGGAGCAAGAAACAGTGCTGAGGTTGTAAAATGGGCCATTTTCCCAGGTGTTGGAGTAGGAAGAGAGAGGGTCTTAAAATGAAGGTTCATGGCTCAGTACAGATCCTAGACCAACTGGAGGCCCATGCAGTCAGGATTCACAGCTTGATACTGTTGCTTTATCTGTCATCTTTCTGCAGAGAAATTTTGGAAAAGCATGGTAATACTTAATTTTTAGTTAAAAATATATTAAACAACCTTTTCAGACTTTGATTAATGTCAGACTCGCTGTGATTTGTTACCTATAATCAAAAAAGTGAGAAAATTCTCCCTTGTCTAAAGTTACTTATTTTCCTTAGAAAGAAGCTGATGTATACTTTCTTCCAATTTTCAGATCATCTGAATATTTCCAATTCCATCTAAAATGTGTCTTAAAATATTTCTTCTTTTTTGATGATGGATATTTACCACTGAATCCCAGATACTTCAGATTTTCTATTTAAAATCTGTTTTTTGAATGCTAGGTGACTCACATTTGAGATATGACTTTGCACTGTGACATCTGGCTTAAATATTGTGTACTCCTTTGGGTTTACAAGTGGGTACAATATAGCTGGTAGCTGTGATCAGAGATGTCTTAAAAGATATTCTAACTATGTTGTTTCTCTTAGAATGGGAGGTATTCCAGCAAAAAGCCATAAAGGTGAAAAGCTGCTTTTATTTATGGGTATTATTGATATTCTCCAGTCTTACAGGTAAGCAGAACTTCAAATTTCAATGAATTTCCAGTGGGAAAAATATTCTGAAATTGCTTATAAAAATGGAAGTTTTATAAAGCAGTTCTGATTTAGTTTTTGCACATTTAGGTTAATGAAGAAGCTGGAACATTCTTGGAAAGCTCTTGTTTATGATGGGGTAAGTAGATATTATTTTTTTAAACAGCTGATATTTTAGCTGGTGGACCTTTGATTCATGTTGACGAGGAAAAAACTACTTGTGATGTATTTGTAGTCCAGCCTCAGCATGTGGTTTGAGGTGCTGCTGAAAGCTTCCCAATACATGCTCTGATTTTATTTGTTGAGCTTTCAAATAACAAGTAATAATATTAGTTTGTCCATGTAACTTACACGAGTCTAGCCACCTAGCAGAACATTGATGAATCTATAACTGAAAAATATATATAATTTGAAAAAATATATTTCAAATGCTCAGAAGATTTTGCAGAATATAGCTGTATAATTCATAACTCATCATTTCATAAATGAAATACCTAAAAATTTCTTGAAGAATTAACTTTTAAGAGGGGAAAAATGGTAATGATTCATTAGTTTTGATTATGCCTAAAATACCTAATATAGTTCGCCTGAGGTGTCTAACTTTTTTCTTCAAAACTTACTTTTTATTTACTTGTGAAAAATGTAACTGAGCTATTTTTCAATCTTATAGGATACTGTTTCAGTTCACCGACCAAGTTTTTATGCAGACAGATTTTTAAAGTTTATGAATGCAAGAGTTTTCAAAAAAGTTCAAGGTAAGAACGTAGTGACTTCTACTCTTTTAGATATTTTTTATAATCATAATTTATAATGCCCCTGTCTTGGCAATAAAACAAGCCTTTCTTCAACATCATGTAGCACTTTCGTAGCTGCAATCAAGAAACTTAATTTCTGGAAGTTGGGATTTTACTCTTATTAGTAAAATTACAGACAATTCTGTACTATGTATTTTTTCACATCAGGATTGTCTAAAGTTGGCTTCAGGTGACCACCTAGATATGCTATCCCTGTCCCTCTTCAACTAGACAAGGGAAAAGTGATAACAAGAAGTGTGTGGGTTCAAATAAGGACAGAGAGAGATCACTCACCAATTACTATCCCAGGCAAAACTGACTCAACTCAGGGAAATTAATTTAGCATCTCGCTAATTTAAAAAAAATAGTTTAGACATTCACTTACAGGTTTTTTCCCTCAAAAGTTCAGATCAAGTTTTATTTTCACTATCTTTTCTACCACTGAAAGTCGTACTGGCCTTTGTTGCTCTGCATGTTGTCTAAAGATGATACCATTTTTCTAAAGACCAACTGAGCCTGTGAACTCTAAGCCTGCCAATGAAAACCAGTCTAAAAGACCTGGCAGATCAGAACAACAAACATGATTATGTGCAAAGGCATATGAAAGAAGAGGAAAAGCTGATAATGCAAGAAGAAGGCAGAAGTGTAGGTGATAAGTATTTTGTGAAATTCTAAATAAGAAAAATGATAGGATAGACAGATGAAAGGAGAAGGCTGAGAGTAACAATTAAGAAATTTTAAGTAGAATGAAGGAACCTTTGAAAAAAAGAAATTTAAATTAACCCCAATGATTCCCTATATGCATGATATGTTATGACAGCTTTTCAGGAAAATAAGCCTTTTTGTGAGTCTTGTAAATATTAATGAATTGATGGATGATTTCTCTATAAATTGACCATGCTACTGAAAGAAAACTCAATCTGAAGTGTTGCAAGTGCAGAGAAGGATGGTGATGGGTGACAAAAGAGACCTGCATAAGCTTGAGAAGTGGACCCACGGGAGCCTGACCAGGTTCAACAAAGCCAAGTGCAAAGCATTACATCTGGGCTGAGGCAACCCCAGATACCAACACAGGCTGGGGGATGAAGAGATGAAGAGCAGCTCTGGAGAGAATGACTTGGGGTGGAGGAGAGGCTGGACATGACCCAGCCATGGGCACTCACAGCCCACAAAGTCAATTGTATCCTGGGCTGCATCCAAAGCAGCGTGGGCAGCAGGAATGGGATTCTGCCCCTCTACTCTGCTCTGGTGAGACCCCACCTGCAGTGCTGCATCCAGCTCGGGGGTCCCAGCACAGGAAGGACATGGACCTGTTAGAGAAAGTCCAGAGGAGGGTCAGATGGAGCCCCTGTCCTATGAAGTCAAACTAAGCAAGCTGGGGATGTTCATCCCAGAGAGGAGAAGTCTTCCACTACCTAAAGGGGACTTAAAAGAAGGCTGGAGATGGAATTTTTAAAAGGGCATATAGTGATAGGACAAGAGGGAATGACTTTAAGCTGAGGAAGGGTAGATTTCGGTCAGATGTTAGGAAGAAGCTCTTTGCAAGTGAGGGTGATTAGGCACTGTAACAAGTTGCCCAGAGAAATTGCAGATGCCCCAACCTGGGAGTGTTCAAGGCCAATTTTTTCTAATGGTGGCTGCTAGATTTGTTCCAGGACAAGACTCAGCCTGTTCTGTATTTGAAGCCTACAGTGTACAATTAAAGGATATAATGCCTAATTTTCTCTTGGATCTTAATTAATCTTAATTAATCATTTTCCAGGCTATTAACCTAAGCATCCCACTTTTATTGATTTCCTCTGTGTACAGGGCTGTTAATGTACTTTTATACAAATTAATGGTTCAAATGCATTATTATTCTTTCATAAAAAATTGGGAGTGTTCCTGCTTTGAGTCAAACATTTCAGTTTAAACACTTAAGCCCTGTTCTGAAACTGTTTTTTCCCCTGTAGTGCACAGAACAACCATGCATAATTAACAACAAAAACTTAATAAGTGGATTTAGCCTTGGGCTGAGGCTAGTTCAGCATCTACTATGGTCTTTTTAAAAAATACCTTGGAACTATGTATCTGATTATTTTCTTCAGTCTTTAGTCAAGTGACATGATGTGTTTAATTTGAACTTTGTAGTAAAGCAATGAAAGAAGTGTTATAGTGCATCTGAAGTAACTTTGCAGCCAGTGCATGTAAATCAGCAACCAGCAGCTGAAAAACTCCAAGTGAAATAGCTGACATTCTTCTGGAGAAGAACTACAGATGGGAGTCATGTTCAGTAGTAGTGGCAATGATCAGTTCGAGAGTTTGATTCAAAATACTTTTTAAATAGGGAGGCCTGCTAAGAATTATAAAAGAGGGGCTGATACCTAAATGTGTAGGCCATCAAGATTTTGGAAGTGTTTATTGTACCCAAAAGAAATGAGACACATGAGCCTGAAGTGGAAATTCTGCAGTATCATTGCATAGAAGTAGTTAACAGCTAAAAAAAAAATTATTGTAGCCTCTCAGAATACTCCAAATGTCTTTTCCATTTTCCTATTTTTGGGGTTTTTTTCTGTATTATTCTGTCTCTGATTCCATAGGAGATTTTTGACTTAGTGGTGCCAGTGACTTAACTTATTGTCCTATAATAAGCAGTAAGAAACTGAAAAAGACAAAAGTACTTCTCTTGCAGATGAAATAATAATACCTTTTGCTCTAGTTTTAATGTAATGTTTGTTAAGTAGGTTTCTGGACTTGTTCTTCATCTGTATTCAAAACCTAGACTTTCCATATGACTTAATTTTTCATATGCTGTTAAAAATGTGTAGGGAAATAAGATGGCATCATTCAATACCTTTATTCATTTGATAATGCAGCTTTAAAGCCTTCACCCTCAAAGAAGCGATGCAATTCCATCACAGCCCTAAAGGCAGCATCACAAGAAATAGTGTGTGCAGTTAGCCAGGAGTGGAAGGATGAAAAGCATGGCATTCTTGCTGAAGGACAAAGTTATGCCAGCCTTGATGAAGAAGGTATTGTCTTTCAACCTAAATGATGTTTTTAATAATTTTGTATAAGCTCTAGAAGTCCTGTAATCAGAACACCACGAGTATAGCTGATCTCTCAAAATCAGTGTCAGGTTATTCTTATGGAGAGAATAGTTAGTAATATTTAGCAAAATGGACCTTCAGGAGCAAGACGAAGTCAGAATCAAAGTTTGTAATATGATGTTAAGATTTCAGGACATCCTAAAAAAAAATGTATTCAAACCAGGTAGTAAATTTAAGGCCAGAGCCAATGCTATCCTTTTCATTGACCTCTAAACAAGTGTGTCACATGAAGTGTTTTGAAACTCAATTCTTTGTTCCCAGAGTCTTTTTGAAGAGATACAACTTTGCCCCTTTCAGAACTTGCCTGCAGCCATGATGAAAGCAGAACCAATTGCCTAATCCAACCTGATAAACGAGCCCTGGTAGCATGAGAACAGTCCCAGGACTGAGAAGAATTCATAACTCATGCTTCTGCTTAATATTTGACCTTAGAGTTACTCTGTATTCTGCTGAATGTACTTGTTAGCAGCTGAAATTCACTCTACAATACAAAAGAATGTGGGTATGCGCATATTAATACTACCATTTCATCAATTCAAACATTAGGAAACTTCAAGGAGATGATGAGGGCACTATGAGACTCCATATACTTACCTGAAGATTCCTGGGCTCAGTTTAAAATTAAATTTGTTAACATTGTTCTTTATTTCTGCATATGCAGTGCTAGGTTCACACCACCGGCCAGATCTAGTGCCAAGCACTCCGTCTCTTTTTGAAGCAGCTTCCTTGGCAACCACACTTTCTTCTTCTTCCCTGAATGTAGGTGAGCACTGTCAACGTGATCAACATACACTCTATTCTAGCAGGTAAAAACCATGTGTATTAGAGGATTCTCCAGTGTTCTGCTTAAAGTTTAACATTGTGCTCAACAGAAGGGGACTCTGCAAAATAAGAAGCAGAAAGGGCAGGTGTAACTCAGTCTTTAACCTTTCCAGTGAAGGAATAGTGGCCAAAGCCTATTGGATTTATCATGTATTTGTTTATAATTATACACGTAGTAATTGGGGATCATGAAATAGAAAGCATAAACATGGCAAAAAATGTTATATTAATTTTTCTTCATGTTCCAAAATGAAATTGGATATCTAAACTTTGCTTTGGCCTTAGTCATAAACCAAACTACATTAAGGTCAGGGTAACAAGTACAAGTAATTTCACAATTATAAGCCGCACCATTTTGACTAAAATTTTGGTCCGAACCCGAAGAGCGGCTTATAATCAGGTGCAGCTAATACGTTGATGAGGTTCAGAAATTTACTAACCCGGAAGTGCGAGCCCGCACGGCCCTGAGCCAATCCGAGCCCTCACGGTCCTGGCAGGGGAAAAGCGGGGCCGATCCGAGCTGGCCCGGTCCCTGCAGGGGAAAAGCAGGACCCATCCAAGCCTGCATGGCCCCGGCAGAGAGGGGAGGCAGGACCAATCTGAGTTCACACAGCCCCGGCAGGGGAAAAGCGGGGCCGATCCGAGTCTGCAGGCCCTGGCAGAGAGGGGAGGTGGGGCTGATCCGAGCTGGCCCAGTCCCTGCAGGGAAAAAGCGGGGCCGATCCAAGCTCGCCCGGCCCCTGCACAGGAAAAACAGGACCCATCCGAGCCTGCATGGCCCCTGCAGGGGAAAAGCGGGGCCCATCCGAGCTCGCCCGGCCCCGGCAGGGGAAAGTGGGACCCATCCGAGCCTGCATGGCCCCAATCCGAGCCAGTAAACCCCGCGATCCCGCGATTCTGTTACTAAATGGCAACTTCGTGAAAGTTGCACGCAGATCCTTGCTGCAAATGAAAGTGCAGCTTACAATCTGGTGCGACTTATTTATGGAGGAAAAACGAAATGTTGCCGCCACCCCGGAAGTGCGGCTTATAATCAGTGCGGCTTGTAATCGTGAAATTACTGTACTTCTCGTAACTTGGATGTTGCCTAAAACACCTGCAGAAAATGGTAATGTGCTAGGAAAAGGAAAGAATGTACTTTATTGTGAATGTACAGTGCTGAATGACCTGCTTTAAATTCTTCTATAACAACCATTTTCTTAAGTAAATTTCTGTGAAACTTCATCCATAGATGTGATTAGAACCTGTCTGATTTTAATCTAGGAAGTATAAAAACATTAATGTCTTAAGCTGTGCACATGCTAGTGAGCTAGGCTGAATGTGATTTGAGTTGCATTTGAATATATTTCAGCTGTGTCTGTCCAATACCATACTTAAGCCAGTAAGTCTTGCTGGGAGATCATCTCTTTATGCTCCCTTGTGCATCTGAAGGGTGCTGTGTTGAGTCACCTTGCCTGCTTGCAGACCTCTTTACTGTGTATTGAGCCATTTCTTTGCCTATTTTCATCAAGAAGGATAGCCACTCAAGCATCTTGAATATTGTTTGGAATAACTTGGAGTCCTGAACCACTCAATATATAAATTTGACAAATGCACTAATATGCCAAAATATAGTTCTTTCCTGTAAATGGCATGTTGCCCAAAAAATCAAGTTATTTTAAAAGCAATCTTAAGGCAGTAGGATTTTACCTCCTGTTAAATATTTGATAACTGTATTTACATAAAAAGTAAAATTACTTGCAGCATTACTTGAAGAAAGTGATGTAAGTCCAAGTGTGGAATCCTGCATTTTGGCCACAATAACCCCCTGCAGTGCTATACAGTCTTGAGCTGCACCAAGGAAATATACGTTGGATATTAGGAAAAAGTTTTTTACGGAAGGAGTGATAAAGTATTGGAATGGTCTGCCTGAGGAGGTGGTGGAGTCACCATCCCTGGATGTGTTTAAAAAAGATTGGATATGGCACTTGGTACCATGGTTTAGTTGAGGTGTTGGGCTGGGTTGGACTCAATGATCTTAAAGGTCTATTTCAACCTTGTGATTCTGTGTTTGATTCTGTGTGTGATATTTACAGCTTCCACTTCCATTAAGTTGAAATAAAGCATCTTCCTTATGTCTGATGGTTTGCAATAAAAATTTGAATGAGGCATGTTTTGGGGTGTAATGAAGATGAAGTTTTAATTGCAGAACAAAAATGTTTCTATAAATGCTTTAGGAAATAAAACTACTGATGAATACACATTAGTAGAAATGGAGCTCATTCACATTAACTTTGTGTCAAGTTATCTGTAGGACTTCAATATTCATGATCTTTCACAAAGTTTTTTCTGTGATAAAAATGAAGTTACTGAGTACTAGAGGGTTTTGTTTGCTTTAAGCATCGAATTAAACTACGCAACTGCTTTGTATCAGCGTTGGTCAGGAAAAGAGAATGGTGGAGTTGTCTAAATAAAGAGTTCAGATTTAAAGCATTTCAAATATTCTTTATTCTCTAAAAATTAACTGTACAGAAAACATATGAGTAATTCCATTATATTTTGCTGTAAAGATACTCCAAAATAATTCTAAAATAAATTTTTTAGCAGGTCTACACTTTAATTGTATATCCAGACTCATTTACTTTTCCAGTTGTGATTCAGTCAATGAAATAACCTCTAATGCAGGACATGTTGCCAGCTATGTGATTAGCATGCTTATCTTATCAGATTGCTAGTGTCTGCAGTCCAGGTATGGACTTTATCATTACAAGAGGACACGTTGTCTTACACAGTAGACCTAGTACCAGCATTCACAGATGTGTGGTTCTCTCCACATCTCCCAAAACATCTACACTGTAGCCAAGAGATCTGACATAGGGGCTTACCAACTGACACCTTTGTTGGTCTAGGTCTGCATCTTCAGATAGGACCTGGTGGCAGTTTTTAATTCTCATTAAGTAGTGGCGTGTGTCACAATCTCAGTATGTACAATTCATGAGGATTAGCTTCCCTGTCATAGCTAGTGGTTCTCTCTTAGGAGTTAAGAAAGCTGCTAAGCATGCTCAGTATTGAACTAATTTTCAGAAGAATCTGGGCACCTGCTGTTTTGTACCCACTTCTTTTGGCATCAGTTCAGGGAGGTCATTCCTTCTTCTTGCCACTAAATAACATATACATCTGAAGTTTTACTTACGTTTTTATGGTTCACTGAAGGAACTTCAGTCCTCATAAAAAAAGCTAGCAGCAAAATAAACCCACCAAAAAAACCCATGCTGCAACGATACACTGAATTTTAGATTCAGATCTGAATTTTTTCTTTCCAGAGTTCTTCTTTTGAGTATTAGAAAATTATCTGATGTAGGACTCATCATTTTACCACTTGTCTCTGATAAACAAAAAGTTTGGAGCAGTCTTTGAAACAAAGCCTGAATTAAATATTTCTTTACAAATGTGAGTCTGCTTTTGATCTTTAAATACGTAATTGGCTATGACATTCTGCTTTGTTATTTAGTAGAATTACAGTTTGGCACCTTCTTCATCAGGCTTTTTCCTTGTCCATCAAAGTAACATAGCACAAAGTAGAGAGTTTGCTTGTAACCTGTCAGAAATTTCTGGTTTAAGGTAATAAAGGAGGAGAGTCCTGTGTGCGTAGTAATAATGTGATATTCGTACAGCTCCTTGACTCCTACTAATGAACAGTATGTGCCCATACCACTTAGAAAAAAGATGGTATTATTTTCCTCATTAAACAGAGAACAGTAATACTTTTGGATACCTTGAGCACACACCGTATTTTCTATTTGGGTTGGGTTTTTTCTTCAGAATTGCCCTCTGTTTCTGTTAACCAGTCCTCTCCAAGAGAACGTTATTCTGTTATCCAGTCTTCCCCAAGAAGAGGCAAATGGCTTATAACATAGGAAAGGCAATCAGCACCATCTCTCCTTGAGAGTGCTCAGCATTTGTGGTAGAAAGGGAGAAACTGCTGCTGCTGAGGTCAGGCAGACAGAGATGACTTGCTGAGGTGGAGCCAGCTCCTGAGGCTGTGTCTTGTGAGAAGGGCTTTTGTAAAGCTGGTTTGGTACGGATTAATAGCATAATTTATTGTTAGAAAATGCAGAGCTTCTGCGGACTTGTGATTAAAGTGATGAAAGAAAGAGACTGAGCAGTAGTCATAAACATTCAGCTTATTAAAAATGATTTTCCAGGCTGCGAGATGATTATTTTCACCAAGTTATTCCTCAGTTGTTGAAAAAGTAGAGGAATCCCAAGCTGCTATCCAGACAGCATGAAGAGGAATTAGTACAAATGAAAGAGCAGTGGAGAGGGGGAAATGGCTGTATTTTTCAGCACAAAAAGGACTGGACCTAGAAAACAAGAGGAAAAAGAAAAAAAAAAGACAATCATGACATATGCCATTCAGTAAATGTAGGCTTTCTTGTTTGTCAGAAGACAACTGGTTTCTTCTCCATGAAACTGTTTCTTAGTCCAGTGGTTTTGACATAAGCAATGTCAAGTATTCCTTTAGTAAAATAACAGACTTGACAATTTATTGCTTCTATTAAAATTTTCAAATATTTTCCATTCCTCAAGTAGGTTTATATTTGATGCAGAGATATTTCCACTAGAAAATGTAATTATTAGTCCAAAACCACTTCTTTGAAATGTTTTATTTGTTTTATCTTAGGAAATGTAATACTTACATATTATACTAGGGATTATTTTTACAGAAGTGATAACAGATTTTTTTCCTCCTTTCATGAAAAGTTTTCCTATTAAGTACTGACAAATTAAATTGAAGATGACAAATCTGAATGCCTTAAGCACTATGATTCTTGTCTCACTTGACATTGCTTTAAGAATTGCCAAGAGCTGAAGGAGGTCAATGGTGCTTCTGGAAATGTTTGAAACTTGCTTTAAAATATTTTGAAATGTTTCAAACTGTAGATGTTTTAAAATTCATGTTTCAAATATTTCAAGAATACAGAAAGTCTTTTTTCAATATATTTTTCAGCAGGTCTCATGGGACTCTCCAGTCCCATACCCAAACAAAATCCCATGATGCTTAAAGGGGAGCTTTGCCTCCCTTTTTAGAGCAATGCCAAGATACTGTGGGCTGTATAAGGAGGAGTACTGAATTCTTCTGATACACCTGAGCCTAAGGGAAAAAGTCTATATGAAATTTAGTTCTTCTTTTCTTTATGCATTCTATGTCTCATTTCTGTAAATGTATATGTAGTCTGGACTTCTGCCTTCTCTTTCTTCTTCCTTCTCATCTATATATTTTCCAATTTTTTGTTTGTTTGTGTTGCTTTTTCTTGATGGAGACTTGAAATTTTGGAAGTCTTTGAGGGGTTGTGGGTTTTTTTTCTCTTATACAGTCATGCTTCCTGAAGCATCCAGACTTTGAAATGCTGTTCTGCTGTTTTTTCCAGTGACAGGGATTTACAGATATTGTTTTTTTCTGTTGTAAGGAATATTAAGCACCCCCTTTGTAAGCTGGTGTTCTACATAAACAAACTTCTGTGTGTTAAGTTTCAGTGTTCTGACTGTCCACACGCTACTGTTAGCTTCTGAAGCTTAGACAACTTTTGTCTAAATCTGATTTAAAGTGGATTAAATTAATGCATGGTTCTTGATAATAAGCAGTCAGGTGGAAGAAAAAGAATGCTTAATTGCTATGAACAGATGCACTGAGACACTGGGGGTATCTCCATGGGAATGAAAATTTGACCATGATTGAAGTAACATGTAATTGTGGCTGAAAGTAAAAGAAAGCTTTCCTGGTTCTCTAATGATGGAGTTATTTTTGCTTCTTTTTTTCTTTTCCTAATTAAGAACCAAGATCAAATAGAATTTTTTAGCCAGAGGAGGGCAACAGCATAGTTGAGCATTCTCCTTGTGGCTGGTCATTACTGAATGAGAGAAAGTAAAAGTGCTTTTTTATTTTTGGCTTGGCTTTTCTTTTTCAGCCTAAGAATTAAGGATGACAACTCACTGCACTGTAGAAACTGTAAAACTCTGTTCCTCTGAATTGTTCTTTCTGAAACACTGTGTGTGGGGGGATTTCACTTGTTCTCTCCTGTGCTACCCCAATATGTCTTTGCCTTATTAGTCTCATTAAAATCAGTCTGCATTAAAACTGGCAATAAATGCAGCTATGATGATGCTATTGAAGAAATTTGAACTTCAGTTATCAACTGCTAACAGCATGTGTACCACTATTAAGAGATTTATTACAATATTTTTGTTTTTACTCTTACACTGCTCAATAGAATTCAAGTTACACATATGAGAATCGTGCTAAGTCAATGGGACCTGGGTGATCCCAGTGCTAGAGAAATAGTCTTGCTTTTGAAAAAAATGTCCAGTACATTATATGATAAAAGGAACATTGTAATCCAGTGAATGTAAAGCTCTGTTGCAGTATGACATTGATTCATTATTTTGTTGAGCATTTGAATCTCAACTTTACATGCTAGTTTCTACATGTTGAACTTTGCATGCTAGATTTGCTCTTTCTGAAGTTCTATCCCAACTGAAATATTCCTAAAGTAGTGCAAAGGGAGAGGGAAATTAATGGCATCTGGATTGATGGCTGTAACCATGTTTCTGTACCAAGTTATAATTCAGAATTTTTGGTTTTCACCTTGTCTGCAAATAGATAAGAACTTCTAAAACATGTCTCTGCACAATTGACAGTTGAGTTTTCAAGACAGCTGGGAATCTGATTTCTGGCAGGTAGTCAAGACATGCAGTGGGAAACATCTGACTCCATTAGAACAACTTTGAGAGTTTCAGCTATGCTGACCAACGTGTTAGAAAATGAGGTTTCTGTGGAATTGCATTTGCAGTTTCACATTATTTCTTTAAGGCAGAGAAGAAAAAAATCAATCAATTAATAAAGTAATAGAGTGCATCTGTTCTGTAAACATCACTTCCTTGCACAGGTGTACTAATTACAATACACTTTTATTCTCTCACTTTTCTTTTTGAACTTATGGCTGCTAGTGATCTGTGTCTGCATGGAAAATTCCAATGTTGCTAATGTTGCAATGTGCCTAATTGCTTACTCTTTTTCCCCCTATTTTGAATTATTAAATGCTGCCAAAATTTACATCATGGAAGTAATGTATCTTGAGATTAATGAAATTACGTGACATTTATTGTGACATCATTTCACTCATTAAATAAACATTGAAGTTCAGGAATAGCATTAGTTTCTGATCCAACTTTACTAAATGCAAAAATAAAATCTGAGGTTTCTTTACAATTAGTCAGATATGAGCTTCCAGTTATCCAGGTATTACCAACTTATCTATATTTGTTTATTTACATTCATTTTTTTCCAAATATTTGAAGATTTTTATGTTTAATATAGAAACTTACTTTTAAATTTTCAGTTATGACTGAGCTTTGTAACTCGGACTTTTGGTTGATTGTACTCTCCCTTCTCTTTGCAGTAAAGGGTTACCTTCGAGTTCAACATTCACTTTGGGAGACAGTGCCATCTATTTGACTTCAGAACAGAGCACATTGGAAATGGAAAATGATAATGCTTCAGTTTTGGATGTCTACTTAGTAAGTTGGCAAATTGTTTCTGATGGGCTTTTCCACCTGTAATTGCTTTGAATCAGGGTCAGTAAGTGACTAAAATATCTGCTTAACTTCAAGATCCAGAGTTTTATTGAGGTATTTTTGTATGAAACATGCATTAAGTTTGCATAGGTATGATTTGCCAAAGCAAATCCTTCAAGAATTTACATACCTAGTAACTATTGCATTAATAATGAAGCATGCCAAAACATCCTTCAGTTTTTCTCTAATGGTAAGTCTTTTCTGTTGTTTTCTATTGGAGGGAAGAAACCAAAAACGCAAAACAACAACAACAAAATATTTCCTTTTCGTACTTCACAATGTAGAAATTAAATTTTCTCAGATTGAAAAGTTCTGTGTTTGTCACTGATTTTGAAGCCAGTAGAGTTCAGTGTGAAATACACTAACAGCCCCCTTTTCTGCTTTGAAGGGTTGTCCAATTGTGATGGCTGATTAAAATGTATCTCTTCTGTTTCCGCTCCAAGTGAGCAATTTAACTGACTACTGAAAGATAAGGTCAAGTCTATCTTTGTCTTCATATCACCTGTGTTTCTAAAGTTCTCTTGGTACCCACAGCTCACATTCCACACACAGAAAGGCAGTAGGCACCCAATTCAAGTTCCAGTTAAGTGAGTTTTGTGCATCTAATTTTTTTAGGCTGTTCTGAAATTGTCAGTATAATTGCAGGAGGCAGGTATGTTAAGCTTGGCATTTTTTTCCAAAGGCTTATTTTCATAAATTATAAACAATTCTGACATTATTCTCTTCAGTAATATTTCTCTTTGACTCTCATGGCAAGAGTTGTACCAGAGATAGAGAATCAAAAGACGGAAGTTTTTTCATGTTTCTAATAAATGTTTCACATGGTTGTCTCCTTTCTAGATAAAATTTATTGCATTCTTTATTTCTCTTATCCCTAGAGTTACCTGATCTTTGTCTTAAGAAATCCTTTCTATTTTAGACTCCTAAAATGGCTCAGGTTGATGGGGCCTCAAGAGATCATCCAGTCCAACTTTTTGTGGAAAAGGGAGCCTGGATAAGATTGTCTAACAACCTTTTCTACCACAGCTTAAAAACCTTCAGCAATGAGAATTCTGCCACATCCCTGCAGAAGCTGTTCCTGATTTTCTGTCCAGAAAAAAATTTTTCTTGTGTTCAGATGAAACATGTTTGTGTGTGATGTTTTATCAAGACAAAATATGTTTGTCACATTATTTTTCTGTAGGCTGTGCCACTGATGTTTTTTTCCTTCTTATTAGCCAGCAAAGCTTGAGTTTGTGTAGCACAGTTAATAACTACTAACTTAATAGTCCAGCATATTTAGGGGAGTTGTCTGTCCTACCTCCACTGACATAAAACAGTAGTGAGTACAGTGGCAAATTAGATGTAGAATTGACTTAGTCAATTTTGACCTCAGGTAGCCCATTATATCAATCTACTCCTGTAGGACTTGTGTTAATTTGCCTCATTGCTAGTACAATGTGGACCTGAATCATCTGTTCAGCAGAGGGACTCAGGAATCCTGAAATGTTTTGAAGTGGGCAAACAACTAATCACACACAACCTAACCTTGCTAGCAGATTAGCTGACTAAATGAATTATGCTTTTAACTAAATAACTTGAGAGGAGGATCCAGAGCTGTGACACCTGAAAGCTAATAAGCAAAGCATGGATGAGCATGTAGGTGTACTAGAGTAGGGGGGAATGTTTCCCAACACTTTGCAAAGGAAGAATCCTAAGTCCAACCACCTCAAGTACATGTATACCAAATCATGAATTCTGGACAAGAAGAGGAATTGCAGACTCATGCCTAGTCTGAGAGTTATGATGTGAAAGGAGTCAAAGAACCTTGATGGGAACACTCACATGACTGGAAGATCACAACAGATATCTACAAACCCTTTTGCAAAAATAGGAAGAGGAGGTGGAGCTGTACTTCATAAAAAAGTAATCTGAGTATATGGATGTAACCTATGGAAACCACAAAATGTGTATCGGATGTCTTAGGATCAAGATTGGATGGTTCATCACAAAGGAGGGGTTTTTTTTGTGGATGTTACTAGCCTTCTTGTCAACCCAAGACAGCTTCAAAGCAGGATGATGAGGCTGACAAAAACTTACTTTGGCTCTTCAAGCAAGTATTGAGCCAAAAGAACCTGGTCATCATGGGTGACTTCAATTATCCAGGCATTTGTTGGGAGAACAGTACAGCAATGCGCATGTTGTCCATGAGACTCTTGGACTTGCATCCTGCTAAATGTGATGGTCATTTTGACTAGGAACAATGCATTGCTGCATTTACTGTTCACAAACTGAAAAGACAACTTCAAATTATAGTCTTGGGTGCAGTAATCACAACAATGTAGTTGGTTTAAGGTCCTGCTGAACATACCAAATATCAGTATTAGGAAAAAGGCTCTGAATTTTAGATAGCATGGCTTTGGTATACTCAGAGCCCAGATGTGAGAGATTTAACAGGAAGCATGTGTGGAAAGCAAAGCAGCATGGGAGTGCTAGGAGTTTTTGAATAATATCCTTCTGGAAGCAAAGTAACAGTTCACTGCCTACAAAATGAAAGGAAGAAGACAGAACGAGTGACTACCTAGGCTTAAGAATGAGGTTTTGAGTTAAAAGCAAAAAGGGAGCATACCCTCTACAGAAGGGTGATCAGGTACCTACTGGGAATTACAGGATCTTTGCTAGGGCATGTAGAGTTGCACACATGAAGGTCAGGGCTCAGCTGGGAACTGGAAATGGCCAGAGATAGCAAGAAGAAATGATTGATCAGATACAGAAGCAGTTGTACTAGTTTGAAAGCAAACCAGTGGGGAATCCCAAATGAAATACAATTTAATAGGAAAATGAAAATAAATGCAATAATACAGAAATACTGACAGAGTCAGGATACAATCTGACACCCTCTTGGTCAGCGTGTTGGTAGCAGCCTGATTAAATGGTGGCTGCAGTTGTCTTGCAGTAATAGATGTAGTTCTGTTAAAGTAGATCCTGTAGAAGAGTCTGATCTTCCTCTGAAGGTCCAGTGGTGGTTAGGGAACTCTTGTCCTCTGGGAATCCGGTGGATAAGGTTGCATGTGGTAGGAATGCTTGTTTCCTCCCCCTGGGCAGAGCATCTCACATTGGGATGATGTAATTTTTGAGTCATACAGTGAGGCCTTATGGCCCATTAACAGAAGATATCCCCCACCAGAGGGAATTATAAGGGATGAGTCATGGAAGATGAGAAGAACACATCCCCACCTGGTTTTAACAGATGGTAGAATACATATTTTTGGTTACATCTTACATTGTAATATAAGACAGCAATTAAGCAGAAGCCCAGAGAAGACGCAGGCCCATTACTAGACTGGGCAGGGGAACAAATTACAGATAATGGTGGCAAGACAGCGTTTCCTCTCTCTTCACTACTATGGCTAGACCATGGCTCCCAGGATCAAGCGGCTACAACACACATGTTGACCCACCAGTAGTGGCCTGGTGGTGTTCAACCCACATAAATGCAAGGTTCAGGAGGGAATATACCTCAGGATATCAGCAGAAGTGGCTGATATTGTTGCAGGGACACTATGTTATTATTTTTGAAAATCCATGATGATAAGGGGGCATCTCTGATGACTGAAGAGGGCAGATCTCATACCTGTTATAAGAATGGACCAAAAGAGGACCAAGGACTCCTTACTGTAGTCCCTGGGAAAGTGGCAGAACAAGCCTCCTAGGAACTATTACCAACCAAATGAAACAAGTGACTGGGAAAATCCAGCACAGATTTATCAAAGGCAAATCAGGCTAACCTGATCACCTTTCTAAAATGAATTACCATCTTCAGTCAATATGGAGAAAGCAGTGGATGTTGTTTGCCTGCACTTCAGTAAAGCATTTGAGTTTTGTCATGTCTCCCACAGCTTCCTCCTAGACAAATGTCAGATACAGAATAGATGGGTGTGATCTGTGAGATGGGCAGGAATCACCTCATAGGTGATCAATGTGTTTTACTGAGGCTGGCAGCCTATCACAAGCAGGGATCCCCAGGGATCAGTACTGGGCTCCACGTTGTAACATCTCCATGAATGATCGGGGTGACGGGACCAAAAGCACCCTCACCACGTTTGCTGTGTCACTAAACTGGGTATTGAGAGGGACACATTGGCAAGGAGAGTCACCTTTCAGAGATATGAACAGGCTGGGAGACTGGGCCACAAGAGCTGTGTAAAGTTCAGCCAAGGAAAGTGCAGAGTCCTGCACCTGGGGAGCACAAAATTGAAGAGCCCAGTCAGGCTCAGACCCATGAGCTGTGAACAGCCTTGCCAAGGGGAACCTGTGGGTCCCAGCGGACACCAAACAGACACCAGGTCAGCAGTGCACTGCTGCAGCTACTGAGGCAAAGTGGATTCTGAGCTGCACCCGTGGGGGCACTGCTAACATTGAGAGGTGTGATCATCCCACTCCACCAGCGTTTGTCAGACTGCACATGGAGTAGTGTCTCCAGTATTGGTCCCCACAGTTCCAAAACAGATGTGGATGGACTGAAGAGGGGCCAAAGGAGTGTCATAAAGATGGTCAAGGATGAGGAGAACTTGACATTTGAGGAAAGATTGTAAAAGTTAGGTCTTTTCAGTCCACAGAATTTTCAGGAGGGACCTTAACAGTTTTCCAAAACTTAAAACATGACTAGAAATAGTATTAAGACCCTCCTTTTCTGTAGGGGCAGTGGATACAAATTGTAATGATGGAGGTTTCCTCTCTATGTAAGAAATAATTGTATTTACAATGAGAATGATTTACAATGAGCATAATTTTATGATGATGAATGATTCACTGGAACAACCTCTCCAGGGATGTGGTAAAGTTCCCATCACAAGAGGTCTGCAGGTGGACAGTGATGATCGATAATGTCATTCAGGTTCCCTTTCCTGCAAAAGGTTGAATTAGATAGCCTCTTATGGTCCCTTCAGCCTGGGCTGATGTATGGTTCTTTTGGCCCCCTTTAAACAGTGAAACCATTTCTTCTTGATAGCTTTAGTTTCTAAAGCAACAGTCTTATACTGCTTAACACTGTGAAGTACTTCTTTTTTAGGTTTGAAATATGTAGGGTGGATGGTGGAATGCTCTGAAAAATCTAGTGACAGGCACAGGTAACACCTTTTGTAAAGCTGTCTGTATGAGCTTCACATGTGATAATCATGTCTTTAGTTAGTTTTCAGCTTGTAGAACATTCATTACTATTATGTGTTGGAGAATGCAGTAAGTATGTATAGTATAAGTAAGTATATTCCATTGAAGAATATCAACAGAAGAATAATTAAAACCCAACTTTGGATGTCATACAAATACTCAGTGTTTATTCCCCTGAGCAAGGGTCTGGAAGAATAAGTAGGTCTTAAATGCAGAGAATCACAGATGCTTTTTGGAACCCTTTCTGTGCTTCCTGAAGAAAAACAAATTTAAAAGTCAATAGTCAAGGTAATGGCATACAGCTGAACTGTCTAGGTATGCAACAGCTGTCAGCTTCAAGGAAATTGGGTACCATAGCTAAACACATGTTACTTCTTAAGCAAACTCATCTTGAGAAGTTACTTATCCCTGCCTTCTCTCTTGTCCCACACCCTGTATTGATGCCCATTTAATTATTTTGAGACAGTTGTGGAAGTGAGCTGTAACTTAATCACATACACCTGTGTGCATCCTGAGGTATTTGTGGAAGAAACAGGAATAGGATGCTGTTTTGTCTACTGATCTGCAATATCCTTCACTGGATCTGGAAACAATTAGCCTGTGGCTGGGAAAACCTGATGACTCAAGTATAAGCGTGGAACAGAAGGCAATTTTGCTTTTATAGGAGGATGATTAAATGCACGTTAGAAGGAAAAGATGCATGTTTTTGAGAACTCTAGGAACAGGATAGTAATTCTAAAGTACATCTCAAAAATAAAGCAAATCAATGACATCTGCATTAGCTGATCTAACCTTCAGCTGGAAAGGTTACAAGATGTACTTTTAAAAGGGCAGAATGCAAGCAGAAAAATGTAGTTTTAAATGGCATTCTCAGATTTTCCTTTAACCCTGTGATTAATAATCTTTGTGTTTCTACCACAAGGCAAGCTGCTGTAGTCTTATCCACTATATATTTTAAGGAAAAATACCTTAATTTGCTTGATTTGGGAACCATTAATCCTTTGATGTCTTTGCCTTCTGCTTTGAAATGCTAAAATGCTAAACCTTTTGGGCAAATTTTAGTCCACTAGTAAATTAAGAACTACAAATTTTCAGTCCCATGTATAGAAAAAAAATTCATAAAATTATGTATTAATCTACTATAAAGAGCAGCTTAAAAATGGCATTTTCTAAACAGTTTTGTGTGGAAATTCCAATAGTCAAGTAAGATGAGGTGGAACAGAGGTTGTTAAAAAAATTCTTCTTATATGTAATAGTATTGGATTTGAGGTGTTGCATTAAGGGAACTCCATGCAAATTCACACTGCTGCTGATACGCTGCTGATGTCAAAACTGGTAATATACCTGGTAACAGCAAGAATTTCTGTTCTAGGACAGAAGCAGAGATACATCTTGAGCTCACAACTGAATGTTGGTCTGGGCCCATAACTTCTTAATTCTAAAAAAACACCAAGTTCAAACTAACAAATTTTGTTCACCTGCTACTCTAAGAAGCACTGTTAGGTACATTCTCAAATCATGTTTACCTTTAAGTTATATTGGTTTATTCTCTTATAAACCTTTTAACTCAGATAATAGCTTAAGAAATCTGCCTTTTATAACTAGCATATTGACTAAGCATCATCTGCAATGAGCAGTAGGTATAAAACAATCTAAATTATTTCCAATTATTCTAGTAACATAGTTATTATACTGATTAATTCATATAAATAATTTTAATTATCAATTAAATGGAATAAATAATAAATAAAATTAATAATAATAAATAATAAATAAAACATAGAAGAAGATATAGAAAAAACTTCAAAATTTGAAATGTTTCTTTCCATAACTTTAAACATTAAAGGTTTGTTGCTTTTATGAATATGTAACACAGTAATAGATCAGAGAGTTTGAAACAAATGATTCTGTCTGAGATAAACAGGTTTCTTGTATATAAGCCAGAAACAGAGAAGGTAACACCCTCCCATTTAGAACTTTGATGTAGAAATCCACAAAACAGCATTTTCTTCTTCCTCCTCTGTGAATAAATTTGATCTCTTTTTAAAATTCCCTTGAAGCTGTATTTACTGGTGTCAGTTCAGGCATTGTCAGTAAATGCTGTTGAGCACAACAGTGTCTCAATGTTCTATAGAATTTAATTAGTAAAAGATATAAGTCCAGTCTTACAAAAGTTCATTAACAGTGATCTATGATCAACAAGTGCAACTGATCCTGAAGGTCTTAGCCCAGGATCACTATGGAGTGCCTTAAAAGTGGTAATTCCACTTAAAAAGTGAGGATTAACTCAAAAGTCACCTTACTGTTCTGCAGTGAAGTCTCAAATTGTTTGACTGAGTTTTCTCTACCTAAAAAACCAGCATGTGCTATTATAAACAATCCTGCTGTGCCTTCTTAGCCTTCCCATATAATTATTTATAAAGATAGCTGACACATACTGTACTACAATATCAGTAAAATCAAAGTAGTAAGGCTTAGGTATTTAATTTATTTACTTCAAGTAGGCTTTGTGATGTTGTATATGTTCAGTCATCTGGTGGCAAATACAGCATTTAAATAAATAAATAAATAATTGTCCTGTCTATAAGATCTTATATAAATATATGTCTTGTCTATAGGATTTCATTAATGAATTATTTTTTGCTTACAGAATACTTCTGTATATTTAGCTACAATGCAAAATTCTTGGGTAGTACAGAAGTTTTCACATGGAAATACAGCATTGCCTCCCATTGTTAAAGCAAAGGCTAATAGATTTTATATATAATTTAAATATTGCTGCTACTGAAGAAATGGATTTATAAGGACTTCAGTAAAATAAAATAATGGAATAAGTGTGATAAGCAAGTCCAGTGTACTTAGATCCTGGTTAGTGTAACTGATTTGTGTCAGATGAATGGCATAGATTATACTATTACAGTAATTTCACGAATACAAGCTGCACCAATTTGACTAAGATTTTGCTCCTAAACCGGAAATGCGGCTAATACTCAGGAGCAGCTAATATGTGAATAATTTTCTGACATTTACAACCTCAGAAGTGCCAGCCAGAGTGCCGAGCGGAGCTGCTGCAAAGTCGGCATTTTGCGATTGTTACAAATTGCTACTCTGTTGCACCGTGGGTGGAGCCTGGCTGCCTGCAGGCAGCACGGGGGGCGGGGAGAGAGGTGGGAGAGCTCCCTCCTTCCCTCCTCTACCACAGCCCGGGGGAGAGACGGGGGGGCCCCGCGCTGCCACTGCCGCGGCTCGGGGAGCAGAGGGGGGACCCAGGCCGCCACTGCCGTGGCTCGGGGAGGCGGCGGGGGGCTCCGTCCCTGCCTGCCACCACAGGGCATCGCCGGGCCGTGGTGACCGAGCCCAGTGGCAGCGGTGACTGGCCGCCAGTGGCCCCGCCGAGCGGCAGCACCAGGCTGGGCTACCTGCCCCCGTCAGCAGCCCCTAGCGGGCCAAGCCTGCACAGCCTTAGCTGAGCCAGTAAACCCCGCCCTGCCGCCGTTCTGTTACTATTTGGCAACTTTGTTGCACGCGGGTCCTCGCTGCGAACGACAGAGCGGCTTAATATTCAGGTGCGGCTTATTTATGGACAGAAAACGAAATATTTGCCAACACCCAGAGATGCGGCTTATACTCAGTGCGGCTTGTATTCGTGAATTTACTGTACATTCAAAATTACTTAATGGCATGGTTTATTTCCAAATGGCAATTTTATTATAGGATTTCAAAGTCTTTAATACTGAAGATTAATTTTGTATTTCAAATCTGCTGTAGATGCATAGGTAAGCAGATTTACAAATACTGGTCTATAAAATGCCTGTTTAGAAACCATCAAAACTTTCTGACTCTTCTTACTCTTCAGCATTACTTTTCTTCTGTACTGTCTCTCATAATTTCAATTAAATTCTAATCATAGAGTAGTTTTCTTCAGGATGCTGTTGGGGAACAGTAACAAGTGCAGCTGACATTAAAGCAATTCCCAGACAGAATACATGTAAAAACAAGCTAGAAGTTATGCAGTCATACTGCACAGTATACCTCAAATTTTGATATGTTTCTCTTTTTATGGACGCTTCAGTTTCTCTGCCTTACCATTTCCTCTGAAGATACTGGTGGAAAAACACGGTATACTGAACCTGAATTCTGGGACTATGAGAAATGAATTAAAACATTTTCACTTAGAAGTATCCTTCCTTTCCCCTGAGAGGATAATAATCCTTAAAATGTTATGTGCACATGGTAGAGCAAATCAAGCACACCCCTCAAAACAAAAACTGTTTAAGGCTGAAAGGGGCAAACCAGCTTGTTTTATGCAGCATGGTTAATTGCTCCTTTCCTCTGTTGTTATCTGTTTTCCTTGTATCCATCCATGTGTGATCTTGAAAAGGAGAGGAAAAGAAGAGGCCTGTGTGTCCCATAAAACTGAAACCTGGTCAGAAGTGAAAAACAAACAAGCACTTGAATGTAGTTTGGCAGAGGTGTTCTTGCAGAAGAAACATTATGTAAGAATGAACATTTTACTCACCCTTACATGAAAATCAGACACAAGAATTAGGTGCTTTATTAGATTAAAAAGTACCAGTTCAGATCACAAGCAACACATTCATTGCCTGAGGAAGCCAAGTGCTAAAATGCCAGCATGTATTATCACAGAACAACATGTTCTCATGCCTGAGGCTTTTAAAACACCATAAGAGGAAATCAATCAGCTCAAAAACATACCCATGGAAAGAGAACTGGAACACAAAAATGCTCCAAGACAAAAAGCCTCAAGTAGGCTCAAACATAGTAAATCCATTATACACAGAGTGTGAGACATCTTAGGCAGTGATTACAAGAATGACTCCTGTAATGTCATTTGTGTATTATTTATCATTTTGGACCAAATTGCTACAGCCAAACTCAGTTTTTATTAAAAAACCCCACAGTTTCCTTTATCTGTAATCAATGTAACCCCAAAAGTTGTGTAATGGATATAAATTGCCTAGAGGATCATGTCCTGCACCTTGAAATAGACGGATTTCTTTCCAGAATAATACAGTACTGGACTGCACCTGACATAAATATGAACATTTGAAAATCCCATCTTCTCAAAATGGCATTAGAACCATCAACAGTATTTCTGTGATATACTCATTCAGTTAGTAGTTGCTACAAGTTATTGTATGCAACTTTTATTGGAATTTTTCACTGAAATGCTTTGGAAGGGTCAGAGGAAAGGGAATAAGAATAAGCTCGTTCATGGTTCCATTGCATAATTAGTGGAATACCATAAAACCAGCATCAGCAATATTGATAGCAGCCTTAGTGAAAAGCAGTTAGAGATCAGAAGCTGTGCTGTCATTCATATTTGAGCTTTCAGACAGAAACAAGATGCTAACGAAAATTTTGATTGTCTTGTTTTATGTAACATTATTTTGTTTATTGGTACTAGCATTTTTCAACTTTTTTTCCCAAACTTATTCTTAAAAAATAATTAATTGAAAGTCTTTGTTGGCTTTACATCACATTAATTTTAGAATACCACTTCCTTTAATTTTACTCACTTGTTCAATAATTTTACTTCACATATCAAATGGTTCTGTATTTCCGAAGTACTTTACTCCGTAGCACATTCAGGTGCTAATACGTCAGTCAACTTTACTTGCCAGACCAAAGTTCCTGAGAGAGAGAGCAAACAGCATGTGAGAAACTGGTACTGTGCTCAGTGGCAGCAGTATTGTGAACACCCTAACACTGGTGCACAATACAATAGGAAGTTTAAAGTTTTCATAGAACAATACTGAAATATCGTTCCTTAAGCTTCAAGGGCTAGTGCTAGAAGCTACAATAAAAATACTGATTTAAATTTGTGGGTTACTTTTCTCTGCGATAAACTTGAGAAATGCCTTCTGAGATTTTTTTGTTCATAATCAAGATTAGACTGTTGTCAAATTATTTAAAGGTTAGTTAAGTACTTGTATCAAAAAGCACAATGTAAAGGTGGCCTTAAAAATCTGTTTAATAAATGGAACCTTACATCTTTGAAATGTTTTTTAATAAGGTTTTAGAGTAAGGTCATTACAGATCCCTTTGTTTTGATTTTGTGTCTTGCTCCATTTTAGATGTACAGTAGTTTCACGAATACAAGCCGCACGGATTATAAGCCGCACTTCCGGTGCCTCGACAATGTTGCTGTCTTTGTCAATAGATAAGCCGCACCCCGAATATTAGCCGCACTTTCGTTCGTCGCGAGAATCCGTGCGCAGCTTTCACAAATTGGCCAATTAGTAACAGGATCGCGGCATAGCGGGGTTTACTGGCTCGGGGCGGGGCCAGGCAGGCTCGGCCCGCTCATGGTTGCCGACGGGGCCGGGTGGCCCAGCTCAGCGCCACGGCTCAGCGGGGCTGGCCGGGTGGTGCTGCCGCCGCCGCCGGGCTCGCTGGCCCCCCTCTCCCGTCAGCACCGCCCCGCGCCGCGTTCGCTCGCCCTGCCGGCAGGGCTGCCGCCGCCGCCGGGCTCGCTGGCCCCCCTCTCCCGTCAGCACCGCCCCGCGCCGCGTTCGCTCGCCCGGCCGGCGGGCTGCCGCCACCGCCGCCGGGCTCGCCGCCCGCCCCGCGCCGCATTCGCTCGCCCGGCCGGCGGGCTGCCGCCGCCGCCGGGCTCGCCGGCCGCCCCTCCCGTCTGCACCGCCGCCGCGTTTCCTCGCCCTGGCCGGCACTGCAGGCCCCCGCACCGCCGGGCTCCCCCACGCTGCTGGCCCCGATTCTGCTGGGCTTCCCCCGCTGCCAGGCAGCCCCACCCGTCGGCCTTCCTGCTTCTGCCATGCTCCCCTGCACTGCTAGCCCCAGTTCTCCCGGGCTCCCCCGCCCTGCTGGCCCGGGCTCTGCCGCCCCCCTGCCCCGCCCTGCTGTCTCAGGCTCAGCCGCCCGCCCCCCACACTGCTGGCCCCGCCTCTGCCAGGCTTTCCCACCTCTGCCGGGGCCGGCCGGGCTCCAGCTTGGCTTGGGGCTGCCGCGGGCTCTCACTTCCGTGTTGGCAGCTTTTAGAATTTTGTTAATGTATTAGCCACGCCGGAATATTGGCCGCACTTCCGGGTTTCCACCAAAATTTTGGTTAAATTGGTGCGGCTTGTATTCGTGAAATTACTGTAATCAGCTGAGATGCATTCAATTTACTGAAATATATTCTTCAGCTGTCAGTTTATCCTTAGTTTGAGTTGTCATAATAAGATATTCAGTAAAAACCAGTTTCTTTTCAATTCATTTCTAACTCTACAGGGAAGCCAAGAAGTGATCAACTATTTCTATTACATGAGGGTAGTGTAGAAAACTCTAATCCATTAAGATTACTAACAACTTTTTTTTTTCTTTTTTTTGTGAAAGAGAATGATTACTACAACATTGACTAGAACATTAACTGTGCCTGAAAGTTTTTTGATAGGTATGATTTTTCATCTGGAGAAAGAGCATAATGTGGAAGCTGACAGCACTTACATTCATGACATATGAAGACTGCCACATTTAAATAGTAAATGCCAAAGTTCTGCAAGAAAAATAAGCTGTTGTGAATTGCTGCATGCTTTCAGATTGTTCTGTCTTCTCTGACATCCAGAGTGTTCAGCATTTTGCAGCAGCAAGTAGTTCTAGTTCACAAAATACAAGTGTACTGCAGTGCCTGCAAAACCATAGGGGTTAACTGTTGTACAAGAAAAGAGACCCGATGCTTTTGATTAGGGGGTCAAAGTCATAAGAGAATGACTGTCAAATTGTACAGCAGCCTTCCCCTGTTTAGGGGAAGATGTTACCTGTTTATAATTCTGTAAGAAAACAAGTAAGCACAAACTCTTAATTTGTCATTTCTGTATTTCCAGTAACAAAGAATACATTGAGTACAACTAAAAGAAGTGACCATGGTTAATGAAGAGCACTTTCTGCACTCCTCATTTAAGAAGGAAGAATTTGGTGAGCCTAATAGACAAAGAGTAATCAACAGAACTAATTCTAAGAAGTGCCAGGATCTTTGAACCATAGAAAGGATTGATGGACTTGACAAAAATGACATGAAACATTCCACACTCCACTGTCATCTGCTGTTGCTTGCTCTACTGTGAAGAACTGTGTATTCAGGCTGCTTTCTACAATATTGCCAATCACCTTTTTTGCATTTTGAAGTGATATTTTCTTATCAGCTCTCTAGTGGTTTCATTTGCATGCACTGTGTAACTATGCGCAAACAAAATCTATTACCTACTTTACCTATTTAAAAATAAACACAGTGGTGAATAAAATCAATTTCATTTTTTTGACTTCCTCAGTTCTAATTGCTTAGGTCCACATCAGTGGAAATTGGAACTGATGATTGTACAAGGGTTAAGGCAAATCTCTGCACATGCCATATGAAAATGAGCCTTTAAAGATACTTTCACTGTGGGTAAAAAGGAGATAAAAATGTTATTTATAACAAGGCCTTATGTTGTGTACATATATTGTCCTTAAAATATTTTTGATTTTGCTTTATTTCTTGTAAAAGAGAAATTCTGTAATTTATTTAGAAAATACTACTGTAAACTATAGTTTTATTGATGAATAAAAGATTTTATTCTAAAGACTATCACTGGTGTCATCCTATTACTGATCTATACTGGACTTAATTGTGCATTTTTCTACCTTCATGGACAGTCTTATGAGGCCTCTTGAGATATGACAAACATGGCATCTGTCTTTACCTGCTCTATAATGAAAAGAGGAATCTTGAAATTAGAGCAGGAAAGCCAAAGTAACATACTCAACAGGCATTGTTTTATGAAACCATTTCAGGTTTTTCAGTATGGGCAATCATTTTAGGGTAACTACAGAAACTGTTTTAGTTCCCTGATTTCCTAACTAACAGGGAGATAATCCCAAATGCCAGTGGTCATCAGTCCAAGATTTCATGCTTCGATGCAGTGGTGTGTTTAAAAATTTGCTCAAGTGTCACTTAGAATGCTACCAAAGTTATTGGTAATATTGGTCTTCTAGGAGTAAGGTATTAAACCTGCTAAATTGACAAAAACAGAACTTGGTATTTTAAGTCCTAGAATTATCCTCTGTACCTGTATAGGATTTTTCTTTCAAGGATTTGGTATGGTGGAATTTTTTTGGTTTGGTTTGGTGGGGGATGATGGTGGTGGGTTTTTTAAATTTTACTTTGATATAATAATCCTGATAAGTAAGAAGAATAATTCCTTAATTATACACAGTGTGAGGAAATTTAAAGCAGTTTTGGGTTTTTTGTTTCTAAGTATGCAGAGTCTAAGGCTTCACTTGGAGCCTGTATTTCATGATTACCACTTTTCTAGGCTTTAACATTAGACTGCTTAATCTCAGCAAGGTAATTTTTCTGCAGCATTCCTCTGAGAAAAGCATAACCAATCTGCATGTCTTGTGAGTAAAAACATTTTGTACATCTTGCGTCAAGTGTCTGCTCCTACATACACAGTGTACAGGATATTGAGAACGGGTCTCTGTGCAAAGCAGATAGTTGTCATTAGTATTATTTGGGGAAAAACATTTCAGCGCCTGATTAACCTTCATAAAGAACACCCATGACAATTTTTCCCCAATTACAGTAATTTCACGATCACAAGGTGCACCGGACTATAAGGCGCACCCCCCCAGAGTCGGTAAAATGTCGCAACTTTGTAGATCAGATAAGGCGCACCGGACTATAAGGCGCACATTTTTTTTGCAGCGATGCTCCGCCCCCAGCTCACCCCGCGCGGTTGCTGGCCGAGGCCCTGCCTCAACCCAGCAGTCATTGGCCCCTGGGCCCACCTCCACCCAGCAGGGGCGGTGCCGCAAGCCGCTGGCCCCCCTGGACCCGGAAGCCATGGGCCCCTGGGACTGCCTGGACCCGGGAAGGTGGGTGCTGCGGGCCCCCTAGCCGCATTCACGCAGCAGCCATGGGCTCCCAGGACTGCCTGGACCCAGGAGCGGGGGTGCCGCGGGCCCCCTGGCCCGCCTTCATCCGGCAGCCATGGGCCCCCGGGACTGCCTGGACCCAATAGGGGCGGTGCCGCGGGCCCCCTGGCCCGCCTCCACCCAGCAGGGGCGGCGCCGTGGGCCTCCGGGCCCGCCCCCAGCCAGCTGCCGTGGCACTTCTGGCTCCCCCCATGGCTCACAGCTCACACTTCCGGTTTGGCAAATGTCGCAACTTTGTACATCAGATAAGGCGCACCGGACTATAAGGCGCACTTCCGGGTTCGAGGGAAAATTTTAGTCAAAAGGGTGCGCCTTATAGTCGTGAAATTACTGTACCTAGCAATCATAGCATCTGAATCATTTGTCCTTAGAAAGAACCCAAAGGATTCACAACTTAACTGCAACAATTCTGTCCAAAGCCAAAATGTCTGTACCAAACGATTCTGAGACATCTTTTGTGTACAATTCCTTGAACCCAGTAATTTAGAAAACAGTCATTTAACACTTGAAAAGGGAAATCTTGTATGACCATGGAGCCTGCTGGGGAAATCTTCTCCAAAGCATGTGCACTTAAAAGGGGCAGTGTGTGTGTATTTGTGGGGTTAATGATCAGCAACTTGTAACCCATTTTGCTTTCTAGTGCATAAAATGGTATAAATTTTCAAACATCAAAGAGCACAGGAGTTTGTAGTGATATGCAAGTTTCATATTTAAGTATTTTGGTTCTCTTCATTTTGCATTGGTGTTTCACCTTGGTAGCACTAATATAAATTATACCTACAAAGCTGATGAGGCAGTTCAGGTCAAGTAAAAATAATATACAGAAGGCACAATCAACTCCTGGAAGTCTTGAAGTATTGGTCTATTTCTTCAGATCGAATTTACCACGGGGATCAAAGAAGAATTAGGTCACAAACATAGGCAATCTGAGGGCAGTGGTATCTGAATACTCTGGACCTGCAAGCTGCTCAGAACAAAAAAGAATAGGTTGATGCTAGCTTAGTGAAAGGTATGGAATAATTCCAAAGTTTTGTTATCTGAGCTTGGGAAGTTTTGCCTTTGGTGGTAGTACTACCTAATAGTTGCCTTCCATTAATAAAAAATAAAACAAATGCTCCCAAACAAAACCCCCAGGCAAACAAACCCACTCTGTGTCCCTGTACTACAATGATTTCAAAGCACACATAGCCCAATGTTTAGCTATATCTCAATTTCTTGTTGACTCTTGTTGACTCTTCAGGCAATTTAATTTCATATAACTCAATGGTATTTTCCCAAACCCTTCCATTAGACAGTCACAGAAGAGCAATCAGTAGCACACTCCTCCTGCTCTTTGTAGAAGCCATTTGCTGAAACATTTCCAGGGATGCATATATTTGCTTAAAGTAAAAAAACTATCAGCTCTTTCCAGACTGAATGTGTGGGGCCTGACCCTACAGCACTTCTGCATCTGGAACTCCTTCACAGGTATTTCACACCAGCATAAAAAGGTACTCATACCAATATTGCAATACAAACGACATTAATCTAAGGGACAGGAATCAAGATGGAAAACATCAAGAAAATCATTGTTTAAATTACTAATCCCTAATTTGAGCCCTTTAGAAGTTGTGTGACTGATCCTTGCTTGGCAGTAACATCTTGTAAAATTCACCAACTTGAACTTTACATTTGAATTAACTGTTGAACTTTACATTTGAATTAAAGTTAACTGTTGTTAACTTTTTAAAATATTTGGTATGTGAAATTGCCAGTACTAAGAGAAAATATTTAATCATTGATTTGTCATTAACTTAGACATTGATTCATTAACTTAGAAAATTCATTGATTTGTCATTAACTTAAAAACACAAGATGAACATTTCTTATTGAAAGTTCTGTATGACCTGGATGACTGGAGGAAAATCATTGTGGAACTAGTTGGATAATATCAGAAAACATCCAAGGTTCTTTTTATAGGAAAAGAAAGCTATATAAATAAGCACCATCTTTAAATAGATTAAATACCACATATAAGAACAGGTATTCCTCCCTTCTTCTAGCTGTTTTCCCCCTTTCCTACCAAGGTATAAAAAATAAGTCATTTGCTTTACCAATTTATTCTTTGGTTTGATACAAGTTAATTTGTTCCTACAAGCCTTATCTCAGTCTGTAAACCATCATTCCTGTGGAAATATCAGTAGCTTTTCCCAGCAGGACTAAGAATGTGTTGTTCTGAAGGATCCAAAGAGAGTCTTAAATCTGCTTCATGTATGAAAACCTCTCTCACAAAAAACAACAAGGGAGGACACTGGTAACAAAGAAAGACAGAAGTCTGTTGAAAAGACACAAGAAGCTGGCATAGTTAGATAACAATTTGGTACAAGCAGCTTTTAGCTAAAACAGACTTAATCATTTCAGTTGATGTGGCTTGAATTTTTGAGCTTTTTTTCCCATGTAGAGTAAAATAATTTTAGCTTATAAAAAAATATTCCAAAATTACAAATCTTGGTGAGCAACTTGATAACTTGATCCCTAATGCAGTGGAAGATCATAGAATCAATAGAATAGTTTGGATTGGAAGGAACCTTTCAAGGTCACCTAGTCTAACCCCTCTGCTATAAGCAGGGACATCCTCAACTAGATCAGGTTGCTCAGAGCACCCAGCTGCTTATAATAAAGTTTTTGAAATATAAAAATGCATCACACAGTAACCAGCGGTAAGCTTCTGAATACTTGTATGCTTTTCATATTAATGGTTTTACTTGCAATGGCTGCTGCATCTTTTGGTCTGGTCCTGTGGAAGGGTCTGAAGTGAGTCTTCCGTGCTTCCACAGAAACTGTGCAGGCTTTTAAAGAAACCTTTTCATAGGAATTATTTCTTACCTCTCATCTATTTGGCAAACCTAGTTTTTGTGAGTTTTTTTGAGTAACAATACGACATGTCTGGCTGAGACTCTACATCTTCACATTGTATGGTAACACCAGCATTTATGTAACTTAGTGGAAAATGTCAGGAGTGATAAATTATGCGCTTTATTTTCCCTTTACTGGCTCAGCGAAACATTTTACCTGCAGGACGAAGATCAGAATACTTCCTGTCACATAAAATAGTCCTAGAACGGGTCCCTGAGTGAATACTGTGGCGGTTAATTGCTATTCCTCCCAGGCTCCAGCTTCTTGTACGCCTCCTCAGCTCCTCTCCCGAGCGGACGCGGGCAGAGACCCGGGCACCCAGGAGCGATTCCTGCCGGCTCTGAGGGCAGCAGCGATGAAGGCGCTCAGAGCCTTAAATGGCCGCCGCAGCCTCTTATCCTTACAACACGTCGGGGTCGAGATCTCCCCGAGAGGCGCCTGAGCAGCACACCGGGCCCAGCGCCTGCTTCCTAGGGACAGCCGTGCCAGTGCCGGGGGAAGGACACCGGGATAAGGCTGGAACCGGGGAAACCGTCGCCGCCTCCAAAGCCTTGCCGGGCAGACAGACCGCGCTCGGTACACCTGTGCTGCCTCGGTAGCAAAGCAATTGGATTTGATTAATTCTGAGGTCGCTGGAGCCAGCGAGGGCTTGGAAGAAGAGGAAACGCGCACATTCCGCTCCTCTCCTCAGCTCAGCCGCGCGCCCCAACAAGCGCGCTCAGGCCCGGCCCGCGCGGCCCTGCCGCTCTCCTCGCGCCGCCGCGGGGGGGCGGTGGAGCGCGCCGGCCCGGCCCGGCCCGGCCCGGCCCGGCCCCGCCCCGCCGCTTCCGCAGCGGCCCGGGCGCCATGTGGCGGGCGGGGGCGGCGGGCGCTGTGCGCGCCGCGGGACGGGCGGCGGCGGCGGGGGCGCGGCGCTGCGGCGACACCGGGGGCGCCCCGAGGGCGGGCACAGCCGCCGCCGGCAGCGGCCGCAACACGGTGAGCGAGGGGCGGGCGGACGGCCGGGGCGAGGCGCGGCCTGCGCGGCGGCGGGCGGGGCGGCCGCGGCCGAGCCCGGCTGGGGCAGGCGGGCAGGGGAGGGAAGGGCGGCAGGCGGGGATTCCTGAGCCGGCTGCCGGCTCTGAGCAGGTCCGTGTCAGCCCGCGGCAAACCAGACCCCTCCCTCCTTCCGTGTCTCCCGCCTGCCTTCGACTTTCTCCTTCCCTCCGGGCCTCGGGAGCTGCCGCTCACGGGAGCTGGGCGCTCGTCCGCCGCCCCTCTCCGGGCGCAGGAGGCGGTGCTGGCCCCCTCAGCCGCGTGTGGTACGCGGAGGCTGGTGCTGGCAGCGCTGTTGGCAGCGCTTTTGGCAACCTCCTGTCACAAACCGAGTATGGTACACTGATGGAATTAGAGCCTCTTAGCCTGGATCGAGCCTGAACGTGCTCGTGGTCCTGTAGCTTTTGCTTCTAAGCGTGTATAAAATGCTGTAGGGTAAGGGGTGCCGTCAGACATGTAGGCACCGTGGTGTGTTTTGTTTGTCTACACCGTTGTGTTGAGTTCTGACCTTTCTACCTGTGTCGTGGTTTTGGACTAACAGACAACTCACTGGTCATTGATAATGCCTGCAGATAAATGTCACACCACATTGGGAGAGATCGGCCTGCGTTTTTCTCTTCTGTGCTTGAAGAGAGGCTGACATAGCTCCTTTGCAAATGTTACGTGCTTTTCAACTCAGTGCGAAGTTTTCAGAACCTTGCATGAGTACGCAGAAGGTAATCATGAGTGGTGTTCTGCCATTAAACCGAATGTTCAGTGCCAGTTGGAAAAAAATGGAAATCATGCAATCTTCCTTTCTTGGTGGATAGCATGAGTAATTCTGCTACTGTGGCCAGGATTAGCTTTCTTTTCATACTTATATTGGTTTCCCTCGTCGGGGTTTCCCATTAGATTCCTTTGTCTGATACTGCTGGTGTGGCAACACAGCTTTTCCATAATTTGGAAATCTGGAATCTGAAGTGGTTCTGGCTCTTTTATATGTAAGGAAGGTTCAGGGTTTGTGTTTGTTTCAACTTACGTTCCTGACTTCCAGCAGAGAGACACGTGTTGTTGGTAGTGCAGCATTTGAGTAGTGGATACTTAGGAAAATCTGAGCCAAAGCCATTTAATTGTCTGAAGTTGCTCGGTAATTCTGTGGTAGAGCAATAAAAAAGTTAGAATTCCTTCCATATTAACCCTGTGATATTGAATAGGAACATTTTACTTGAGGATGGAAAGGATTTCAAGGAGCAGTTTAATTTATATGATAAATACATAGTTTGTAATTCCTTACATTTTAATTTTTATTCCATTTGATTCTTCTTACTTTAAACAGCAATTACAGTTTTCTTCAGATTTGAAGAGTAGGACTGCTTGGTTCACGAATTTGAGAAATGCAGGAACTGTGGGTGACACAAGGTAAAAAATACATTTTGATATATTAATATTAAAATATTGGTTATGTGTTTTAGAATAACTTATATACATACTAACACTACCAAAGTAATGTAACGTTGATTTGATGTAGAGGACAGCTACGATTTCAGCTAAAAGCATTTTGTGTGAATTTGGGAAGTTGCTTAGCACGTAACTTGTGTACCTAAACTCAGGTGTCTAGCACCATTTCGCATGTGCCAGAGGATGTGAAATCTCTGCTTGTTCTCAGAGGAGGTAATACAACATCTGTTGGACTTCTCCCCTTCTGCGTTGGAGACACGGTAAAGGATTGTGCAGATGTTTGAAGTGGCGCTTGCCTTCAAGTGCCTGAAGTGGACCCTGAACCAGTACATGAATCCTGCCCAATCCAAAGGCTTTGTCTTCTCCATGCCCCAAGACATTTTGTGGTGTCCTTCACATAAGTGGCATAGAGCATATTTCAGTTACTAGATAAGAAACTTTCTAAAAATATTTGGTTTCTATTACCAACTAATATATATTCAGCCCATAGTAACTCTTTCATTGCCATAAGCATTGACAAAAATTGAGATTATTTTACTGGATTTATTTGTTAGTAGGGAGACCCTTTAAACATTCAGTTTAAAGGTGACACTGATAGAGATGGAACAACTTATGTGGTTAAATTACATTTGGTTAATTAAACTGTTCTACACTTTGTTCCAGTGAAGAGGAAAAGAGAAGTGGTTTCACAGGTGCTTTAAGCCTTACGTAATGGCCACAAGGGTGCTTTGAGACTCTCTGGAGAAGACTGTAATTCATAAGTGCTGGTTCATAACATAGTTTAAATAACATCTAATTGCCAATTGCGTGGGTAATTCCAGTTGAGCAAACAAATGCTGTGCATAAATGTGACATGTGACAATGACATTTCTAAACTGTGTATGGCCTACAGCAAGTTTTGTAGAGTCAGATGACATATATGTCTAAACAGGACATACTTTTGTCTCTCTTTGTGGAGTTGAAAACTAACCAATTCTTACAAAAAGTCGTTTTATGAGAATGCTTTATATTGAAATTTGATGCTGTTTACTAAATGGGGGTTAGTATATCTAAGGAAGTAAGTACCTTTTCATCAGTTAAGAGATCTCTAATAACAATTAATTTCAAAATTTCACCTGCATTTATAAGGTGGATTGTTGCCTACATCACCTTAAGAAAAGAGAGTACTTGTTTTATAAGATCATTTCATGGTTATAGTTTCATCCACAGTCATGGTCTTGGTATGTTTTTATTATAGGGAAAATGTTGTCTTCTAATTTTCCTCCAAATTGTGGACTTTTATGTCATTTGTAGTTCTTTAGATGAGACCACCTATGAGAAACTGGCTGAAGAAACACTGGATTCCTTAGCAGATTTCTTTGAGGACCTGACAGATAAACCTTTTACCCCAGAAGATTATGATGTCTCTTTAGGGGTATGTTTCAAACGTTATGTTACCACTGTGATTATTGTAGGGTGTTTGGGGGTTTTTTCTATTATTTAAGGGAGAATTTTAAATTAGTCACCTTAGTGCTGACACTGAAAATGCAGTGAGTTTTTACACCTTTATTGTGTACTGACTGGGGCAACAGTTTTGGTGAAAAGTAATGCATACTGTTGTGTGATTTAGGGATTTAAAATTTTTCACGTTTAGAGAAAGATAGAATAATAAATAAGCACAAGAGGAGATGGAAACTGTTTTCTAATTTCACATTGGTCTATAAATTTTCCTAAACAGGTATAGATATCTGGCATAGCAATCAGTTCCCTTCTGGTGTATTCTAGAGCAGTAGGCCTACGTGGCATAGTACATCATATGTAACTGTTAAAGCAGTTTCTCTGATTGCCCTGAATACAGATAAGCAGCATTTATCTTAACCAGGTGTAGTGTATGTTTAACCTGGCTTTACTGATGACAGTCTGTGGTGGAGAGAAGCAACAGGAGGATGCAGTGTTGGATAGGTTTTTGCAGTAATGAGACCAGAGCACACGTGAAGAGGAGGCTACTGTCACAGGAGACATTATATGACTGGAGCCTTCAGTAATCAGCCACCCAAATTCTTTTACAGGAGCGACGACTCAGATTAAAACTGTCTGTTTTATTTGTATAGGGAATTTACTAGTTTTTATATATCAGTTCCTGAAGTGATCTGTGTGTTACAGCTGTCGTTGGAGAAGAGTGCTGGTAGTCCCCACACTACCGTCTGCTACACAGGTCTTTCAATACTACAGTTTTTTGAGGTCACACAGCTGTTACTCCCTCTTCATGTCTTGCCACAACAAGATTGCTTTCTCCTAGCGCTGTCAGTTACGGTTTTGTGCTCCAGGATGTTGGATCAGATAGCTGGGGTTTCTCTGTGCAAAATATAAAACCAAAACAAGTCTGTAGTTTTCTGTTTCCTTATGCGTAGCTTTGTCATCATAATTTTAGTTCTGTATTTCTGATAGCTGGGATATAAAATAATATATTGCCAGTAGCTTTCCGTTTAGCAAATACTACTTGTTGCTTTAATTAGTACATAGATAATGTTGCAGCTAATTGCTTTTCTGGTAGAAAGCATAGTTTAACCATTACTCTTCAGTATGTTTTAGGATATCAGCACTATTACCTGATGTAATTATCCTAGGACAAAAATTAGCAATGGTTGAAATTTACCTCTCTAGTATTCTTATATACTTCATTATGTTAAGCTGATGAGCCATGTCATAATTTTTTCTCCATCTACTGTATGGTGGATTGTGTTTGACATTGATTGTGTAGCTCAAGAGGTAATACTTTTCCATCTTAATTTTTACTAGTGGCCCTTTACTATATTGACAGGATGATGACAATGATGACAATGCTGTTATTTCTGTTGAAAACAGAAGGTTAAATAGCCGAAGTTTTAATTCTAAATAAACAGGGTCAGTGCTGCAGGAAGCCACAAGGTGGCAAATGTGATGAAGGTCTGCTGTGCCTCTTGTAACTGTGATTGCTCTGAGCAATTTATATCTTTGTGTTCAGGAAAATAAATCTCTTTAGGAGAATATTTTTGTTACAGGGAACTAACGAACATTCATCGAGTAGTACAAAAAAGTACAGCAGTATTTTTTACAATATGGTAAAAGTATCTTGCAATTTAAGTTCTTAAAAAATTCAAGTTACATTTTCTAGTATTTCAGAAGTACTGTAAAATGTATGAGGAAGTGTTTTCGACACAGCAGAGGTTAGCCTCTATACTTTGCAAGGATAGAGAAACAGTACTCTCTTAACAGCTGATACATGGTATAAATAGTAGTATAATTTTTGTTAACTCTTTGAAAACCTATTTACTTACATACTTATACATATATTTACCTATATATTTATTTCTGTACAAACATGTAACATCATATAACACAATGTGCTGAGTACTTAATATGACATTGCAAACCACATAGAAGAATGCAGGCCTAATCCTTCATCCTTTTCTTACTCTGCTGTATCTCTACAATTCCAAGATCACTGAGATATGAAAAACTTGAAGTTCTGACAACCAGAGAAGTAGCGTGTTCTTATCCTTCTATGCACTGTACTATTGACCAGTAGAAGTAACTGGTAGGACAAACCTGATGGACTTTTAACCAGGAGACCCTTTTATTTTTATTGTTTTGGTCACATATAAATGCCTTAAGCACAGAAACAGCATGGAAACTAGGGTAGAAAATCAGATGCTGAGAGGATTACTTTATGCCTGGTGATACTTGAGATACGTCAGCAGCCAGTAACACTGAGTTACTTTGTAGGGGAAGGAAGCTTTGAGTTGCTGCTTATGCTACACAGTATGTTGACAAGCAGTAGATACTCATACCTGAAAGTATTTTTCCCCATAGTGAGTGTTTATGCATAGCAAATAGCCCTGGCAATGATAGCTAGCTCTAGTAGTATCTTCTGACTAAAACATGAGAAGTATGATACCCTTAAAGAAGCTTTATTGTGCTATGGGGCTTGAAATATTTGAGATACTGTGAACTAAATAAATTACTACTGAATCATCACATTGCATTCTATAGAAACATCTCCCTTTTTAATTGGTATAATTCAGATCACCATTAGAGCAACTCTAGTCCAAATATTGTTATTTTTTCACTCTTAAAGTTAGAACAGAAAATATTTTTGTCAGTTACAAGAAACATGAATCATGTTGTCAGTAAGAAATTTGAGCAAGAAAGAGAAAATAAATATTCACTAGGATAATCGTCTAAAGGCAGCATAACCAAAGCAAAACCAGTCTCATGGAAAATGAGGATCATGGGATTTAGAACTGAACATTTTTTCAGGTATGAGTCAGAATTATCAAGAAAAAAATTGTTTGTTCCCTGTTAAACTGTTACAGTTACTGAAGTAAAGTAAGGTAAAATTGCATGGCTCAGAAATCTAGCAATGACACATAAAGCCTCTTGACTTTGAACCACACCAGTTCTGCAAAAGCGTTATTGGATGTTTTAATCATTGCAAAATGAATTGCAATAATCTCGTCCTTTAAAGATGCCAGGTCCGAGCTGAAGAGTGTTATTTAAGTAGTACCACTGTGAATGGTACAAACACTAAAATCAAATTCTGACCAGAAGGTTTAAAGTAAAGATCAGACTCAAAGATAAGCTAAGTGTTATCTTACATTTTTAGTGTGTAATGATCATTCTCCTAGCTATTATTGTTTGGGAGATGGTTGAGAATCTGGTACGGGTATGTAAGTTTCTGCCACTGCAGATGAAGTAATTGTTGTCAAATTACAGGATACAAATTTTTTATATCTCACTTTTTTTTTTTTGTCTTTTAAGAGTGGAGTACTAACAGTTAAACTGGGTGGAGACATGGGAACGTATGTAATCAATAAGCAAACACCAAACCGGCAGATTTGGCTGTCCTCACCCACTAGGTAAGTTAGTTACGTAATATCTGCAGACTAGGTGGAAATGTAATTCCCCTTATTTATAGCATGGCATGATCGTGTAATATTCTTTTCATAAGTAGCCCTTCTACTCTGTATGTTCTCAAAACATGATATAATCTGAATGTTCAATAATGATTTGGTATGGGGGTTCGGGGCATACTGCAGTATTATTGGCGTACTTAATTAATACAGGAAATGTGTAACAAAGAATTTTCATACACCGTTTCAGCCCAAAACCATTGTCTACAGGAATATAGCTTACTCATAGGAAATAGAACCAGCAATGATTAAAAAGAAACAAACAAAGCTTCAGTTGGGAAAAGGGTGATGGTGATGTCATCATCTAAACCTCTCTTTGTGTTTTAAACAGGGTGTCTCCTTCCCTTTTAAGCTTGTGGGATTTCCTGCTTTATATGTTTATGTTATGCCCACACTGGTTGTTTTTGTCACGCATCTGTACTGCACAGGAGCCTTAGCTAGCTGCTTCCTCTGCCTTTTCTAATGCTGTGTTTTGGTCCATTCCAGGTTTTCTGGTTGGTTTCAGCAGGGAGGGCAGCCAGATAAGTAGGAAAATGCTGTAGCTCTCCCCGCTCAAAATCTTTATTCTCTGCCACTGTCCCTGGAAAAGAAGCCAGGGACTGGGTTACTGGGTTACTGATGAAGGAACCAGCCTGTAAGATTTTTGTGTCACTGGCATCTCTTTATGAAAACTAAAATTCAAATAATTCCTGTTCTGTTTAACTCTAGTTGAGCTAAGACATACATGCTCCAGAATATGGAGTTTGAGGAAAAAAGTTAATTTTTTTTTTTTTTATACTCTCTTAACTGGTATTAGATAAACAGTTTTATTTTCTGGAACATGGTGCTATGTGTTCACTTATTTCCTAACTTCTGAAATGCAATTCTAGCAAATACTGTATGATCTGAGCTGTCATCTTCTTAACTGCAGTATGGTGGGAAGTCAAAGAAGCAAATGTTGCTGCCAGTAATTGCTTCCATTGAATGTTTTGGGGCATTTTTACAGTAAATTTTGGCCTTTAGTCTTTAAGAATATATCCCAAGGGAGACATTTTTCTTGGAATTTTTTTTTGCCATCTGTTTGCTATTGAGTATCTGTGCACCTAAGTGAAAACTTCATTTAGTTGACAGTTACAAAAAAAGGGCATGAGGGGATGTGTGCAACCTGGCAGCAGTGTGATTGCAGTAATTTAATGTAGCTCCTGACTGAAAAGACCTCTTAACCTTACAGAGTATTATCAATACCTTAATGTGGTATTTTAATTATTTCCTCTTATGGTTGAAACATATGCTGACTTTCCATGAGAAACACATTTAATCTATATTTAGCTTGGTAGGCAATTTATAGAATTCACCAGATCTTTGCTTAAACTATTAATTTGAAAGTCACATTTGTACAGTGTTTTGGAGAGTCATACTTCTATTATGAAGGTGCTTCATATTCTAACCTTATCACTGATATTTACTGCATAACATTCAAAACCAGTTCGAATAACATACATATTTATTTGTCATTGATTAAATGGTCTGTCTTAACCTGATTTTCATGAATGACAAGATCCCATTCCATCTCTTGATTTAGGAGAGTATAAACGTGAAGTGCTGCAGAGGTGAAGTAAGAAGTACTTAGTAAAATAACTGGAGCACATAACTCTGATTCAGTTACTACTTCTTATGCAGACAGTGGGATTTCAGTGAAAGTGACCTGGATTTGTGTTTGCCTTTGTAACTTCTCATACATTGATTAATGGTTGGAAAGTTTATCATTTGACTGTTGTAACTCAGGATAGTCAAGGTTCAGATCAGTGTTTATGCTTGTAGCAAGAGAACCTGCAGACTGTTCTTATTTATGCATAGTATAGTCTGTTTTCTAGCAGACTTTGCATGTTGACTGAGTTCCAAGGCATATGTCCTACAAGATCAGGGGTTTCTCTGTTTATCCCAGATGGCCATTTCATTCCTTTCTGTTTTCTTTGTTTAGCTTTTTTAACAGTAGTGAGTACCTTTCAATCACTCTTCCGTTTGACATGTGGAAAACTGGGTGGATAGCAGGGAGTAGAACCTGTATGTTCAAGTTTCTTTCTTGATACTTAATGCAGACCTGGAAAAACCAAGCCAGCAACAATATAATAGCGTTTTAGTTATAAGTCTCCCACATGCCAATATATTTGCTTTCAGGGGCTAAATTACAGTAATTTCACGCTTATAAGCCGCACCATTTTGACTAAAATTTTGGTCCAAACCCGGAAGTGCAGCTTGTATTCCAGAGCAGCTTATATATGAAAAATAGTTCAGAAATTTGGTCCAAACCCAGAAGTGCATCTTGTATTCCGGAGCGGCTTATATATGAAAAATGGTTCAGAAATTTGCCAGCTGGAAATGCGATCATGCAGCAGCCCCAAGCTGAGCCGAACCCGCTCTGCCCCAAGCAGGGCCAGGGCCGCCCCAGTGGCCGCAGGGGAGCGGGGGCGGGGCAGGGGGAGCCGAACCGGGCCGGGGCAGCTCCGCAGTGGGAGAGGGGAGAGCTGAGCCAGGCTGGGGCCGTTCCCCAGCAGGGGAGGGGGGCCGAGCTGGGCCGGGGCAGCTCCGCGGCAGGGGAAGCCGGGCCGAGCCCGCACAGCCCCGAGCCAGTAAACCCCGCGTTCCCGTGATTCTGTTACTAATTGGCCATTTTGTGAAAGTTGCACGCGGATCCTCACTGCGAACGAAAATGCGGCTTACAATCCAGTGCAGCTTATTTATGGAGGTAAAACAAATGTTGCCAACACCCCGGGAAGTGCGGCTTATAATCAGTGCAGCTTGTAATCGTGAAATTACTGTATTTTGTTGCATCTAAAATGAAATTATTTGTGCTTTGCTGTGCTTAGAACATCTGCAAGAACTAATCAGTGGCATTAATTCAGAATTATACAAATACCTATTGTGATTTTTATGTGCAAAAAAATTATATCTGTGAGGGAGCAATGGGATAAAGGAAGAAATTGTGGGGAAATCAGTGCCAAAAGCAGGAAGGAAAAGTGCTTGTCTCCCCTAGGAGTGATGGATGTATCTTGTCACCTTTCAGATACATGTTTGATGGCTCAGTAGTTCTTGGCATATCAGGCCTTTTCTGCTCCACTTCCTCAGACTGCCCACCCATGTTCTCCATGCTATCTGTTCCTTTTCCTGAGCACTCTGTGGCATACATTATGCATATAGGCTTCCAGCAGGTCTCCTGAAATAATCTGTACTTACATAGTGTGTGATGTTTCATTGTGTTTTTTTTCTAGTGGGCCCAAGCGCTATGACTGGACTGGACGGAATTGGGTATATTCTCATGACAGAGTATCTCTTCATGAACTACTATCAAAAGAGTTTTCAACAGCTTTAAAAACTAAATTGGATTTGTCCTGCTTAATATATTCTGGGAAAGAAGATACTTGATTGTATTCTACCTCATGGAAGTTGAAAGACTTTAACCTCAAGCCAAACTCTTTCTTGGGCTGAAGTAGCTGAGCTTAATTGTTGTTTTTCTTGGCATCAATATGTTGTGCAACAAAAATGAAAATAATATATTTTTTCTCTAGTGCTTAGTCTTTGGATTTCTGTGTGCTGTTTGAGTTTGTGCCCATGTAGTACCTGTGGTTGAGATTGCCGATTTCCTGCTTTCTTTCTGCAGAAGTCATGAATTTTTAGTGTATATAGACTTGTTTGCATGTAAGGACTAACCATCTAGTGACTTCTGACCAGCACACACTGAACTTTTGGTGAAATATTTACCCAAAACAAGATATGCCTGTGAGTTACATTGACATAAATTGTGATACTGTGAATGTATTGCCTCAAAAATTGTGCCTGTTGTAACATATCATAGTCACATTTAACATGTCCTAATGCGTGTAATGAAAGTTCTTTGTTCTTCAGAGAGTAAAATTACTTTTTTTTTAGGTGAGCAAAATTAAGTTCATGGTAGTGAAAATTTGCACTAATTTTATTCTACTGCATTTCTTAAGTGGTTTTAGATTTTCTTGTATCACCATGATAGAACAAGGCTCCCCCTGGCACCATGCTGATGCAGAAATTTCTTAGAATCAAGTATTGTTCTTAGGCTGATGAAGCTGTCTTCATCAGGCTATTAAATATGTGAAGGAACTGTATACTTCAGATCTTACAACAAAAACGTTTTAAAGAAATGATCAGCAATACTTCAGCAGTTGTCCTGTTGTGCTATTAAAACTTGCAGGTTTTAACTGCCTATAAAGTGGAAGGACCAAGTTGTTGACTAACACATGAGGGAAAAGTTATACCATACTCTTGAAGATTGTATGAAAAGATGTTCAGTGCACAATATTCTTGGTTTCTCTGGTGCTGTGGTTTGTTTGGCATGATTCTCTAGCTAATTTGACAGGTAAGGATTGTTTTTGTCATTGAAAAACAATAACTGTAAAGTGTTCTTGTCCAGTATTTGCATTTACAATATAAGCATTGATACCTGCTATTTCCCACTACTAAACAGAAACGTTTCAGTGGAAGTAGCACTTGGTTAATGGTGCATGCTGTTTGCATACAATCAATATAAATTTCAGCTCTACTGGATAAGGTAAATACAATGACTCCCAGATCTCATGAATATAAGACTAAAGCATGTTTTTTTAAAAAGTACAGGGAGGTAAAAATAGAATATGTTTTTTGCTGTTCTGAATTTAGAGCACAGAGGATAATTTATAGAATATGGAAATACATATTTTTATGTAGTTACTTTTATAATATTTAGCTCAATATCCTGCAATTTCTGATAGTCATTTAAACACGTTTGTGTAGAAGTTAGTAATTTGGTATTTGAATTGAGGCTACCTGGTTGTTCTTTGCCTGACCATGTGTAATTATTTTTTCCAATTTACTGTTCCAAAAATTATTTTCTTAAGTATTTGCATGCAATATGACCACTACATGCATTGGATGCATATTCAGAAGTTCATTCTCCATTCTCTTACGTCTGGTAGAAATGTTTATACCAAAATAAAATTGCATGTAGAATTCTTAATTCATTATGTAAAGGTGTGGTTCAAGGGTTTGATGATAAGGGTGAGGGCCACAGACATGTGCATACTTTTGAATTCTTTCCGCTTCTTAAAGCATGTAGTGAAAAGATCCTGTTCAAGTGTGGCCAGTCAAGGTGGATTTTATAAGAGCAGTTCCGCTCTCACAGTTTACATGCCTTGCCCTTCATCTGTAACACTACAGCTGTTTATGCAAACAATTCCCTGGGTTTAGGTATCTGAGTAACAAATTGATTTAATCTTAACTGGTGAGGATAAATAGTGTCAGCAAGTTAGAATGAGTTTTATCTCGATGTACAAAATGAATCATAGGACATGACTCATTTTTTGCTTTAATACTTGCATCAAATTGTAAGTAGGGGCTAAGACTTCCATGAGCTGTCACACTTGTGCAACAGAGGCACAGAATGGGTTCTGATCCTAATGTCAGACTATTTATTGCCCCAAGACAAGTAACACTTTCTGTACTGTTTTTTATTTCCATAACTTCCAGAATAAGAAGATTGTTGTATAATTCCCCTCCTGACATCATGTCAGTGGTTTCTTACTTCACCTTTCCCAAAAGAAATAGCTGAAGGACTGTCATTAAATATGACAATGCACAGACAATATCAATAAGAACCACTGTGTTATGGGTGTTACTTTTCCCCACAATGTAGTTGCTCGATTGTCGGTGGAGGAGATCATGCAGAATATTTTGGAAGGATGAGTATTGCCATACTCATTACTGGCTGCCCGAGATCAGCACATAAATTGGGGTGAGCTGGGCTTTTTTTAGGTATACCAGAATTTTCACCAACTGCTTATCTGACCCTTTTTTTTTTAATGGTTTTTGCTTACACTCTGAAAAAGACCTAGTATGTGCAGTCTTTCTAAAATTCATTATTTCCTAAGTGCCTGAAGTTCTGTGGAAGTCTCAGTTTCTTCATGTAGTCAAGCTTACAGCAATTGTACATAGTCTGCATTGATGGCAAAATACCACCTTTGTTTGCCAGGAGTTATATGCCTAAGTTCTTGTTTGGTGTTTGTTCATTTCCTTTACCACTTGTGGGTAATTTGAAAGAAAACATTTTCTCTTCTTTGCAAGATTGTTCAATGGGATAAAATCATAACATCTTATTTCCTTAAAATTTCCAGTGTCTTTTGGCAGCTTCAATAAATGGGTTAAAGGCCTGTCCTGAAGTGGAGGAAGCAGAATATGAGAAAGCGGGTCTACAAGAAGGTTTGTGTTTGATTATTTTTAGCTTCTGGTTAGTGGTTGAGCACCATGATTGTGCTAACCAGCTCTGTAATATGTGGGAGTCCTGGAGAGGAAGGCAGAGGCTTGCCTAAAACCTGGAAGAACATTCAAAATAGTAAAGGAGGCATGGGAGGGGCAGGAACAAAGGCTATCAGGAAGAAATTAGCTTTCCCCAACAGCTGATGTCATTGCCAAGGCAAGGAGAGACGTGGAGCAAAGTACTTTACGTGGCCCTTTAGGGAATGGTGTTTTAAATTTATCCCACACCAGTATTTATAATTGTAACAAGAGATGTGGGGCAAACTACTTCATGTGGCTCTTTAGGGAATGGTGTTTTAAACTTACCCCACCCCAGTATTTTTAATTGTAACCAATCAAAGATGTTCCAGTCCATTTTGCTATTGAGATTTTTTTAATTTCTGTATAAAGATAAGAAAAAATTGTGTGGTGTTACATCCATCTCTTTCCCAAAGTCTCTTTTATGCAAATTGTACTGCTGGCAGTTGTAGAACAAAGACAATGTTCATGCCTTTTACGGAGGGAGGTGGCCAGTGGAGAATGCTTTGCTGGGGATAGGATAAACAGAGCCATGAACAATTAAAGTATTCTAAACAGTTCCTAATTAAAAACTTTCCTCTTTTTTTTTTTTTTTTTTTTTGGAGTTCAGGTTTATGAAAGATAAATTTAGATAAGAAAACAATAGTTATTTAAAATAAAGCATATAATGTTGCTGTCCTCTGCAGTTTCCTGAATTGATTTAAAAACTGTTTGTAGCATGGTAATTATGTGATCAGTAACACCATGAATAATTTTGCAAACATTGTTACTTTCCAGATGTAGGCTTTTGTGCTAGCCATCAATGTTCTCTACTGTTGTACTAAAAAAATCAGTTATATATTTAATGTCTATAGTCTTGCTCCTCGTAACAGCATTTTAGAACCATTAACCAAGCATCCTAAGGTCACTGTTGCAGAAAATTTGGAGAACTAACAGATGAAGTTTTAAAGCATTCATTAAGGAAACAGGCACCCACCACAGTGTAAACCAAGGGATCTGACACATACCTGGAAGTAAAACTAAATTTCCATTTCTTGTGCCTTGATTCTGCCTGAAAGCAATATTGTATTACATGCTGATCGTAGAATTAGTCTAGCAGACTGAAAATACCAAGTTTAGGAATTAGCCCTGAATTAGTCTTTTTTTTTTCTTTCTCTCTGATTTTTGCTGTTGGGGCTTTTAGATTGAAATAGGTGCTTGAAGGCCAGTGTATGCACATGCATGTTAATTATTAACAATAGCTACAAGCAGGCTTTTTCCATACAATATCTGAATGCAGTTTCGTATTTGCTGTAATAAAATAGGTTCTTTCAGGGCCTCCTTCCAAAGTCCAGCCCCTTCATGCAGAATATTGTTTGCCTTCCTTATCTGACTTTCTGTATGAGACATCGTGCAAGAACTGTACCTATTGAGAAAGAAATTTGTCTTAATTAGAAATGCTGTGGCATCTATTATATTTCTCACCTGCAACAAACCAGAAAACTTAAGTAGATTTTTGTTCGGCAGGCCTGCTAGGGCTGGGAGTGTACTGTTTAATTTTAGAGGGGCTTGCAAGGGGTTTAACTGTCCACCAGATAAGACAGCAGATAAGGAATTCCTGATGACATTTAGTGCTTTACAATGCAAAAGAAATATGACTCCCAAGAATCCTGCCAGGGCTGTTTGGCCTTGCCTTTCTCATCTCGGCTGCAGGACAGCAGTGATGCAGAAAGCTGATACCTGTGGAATGCCAGCCTGGAGTGTATTTCTCTCATAGTATGTTACAGTTTCAGGAATAGTATTGGTGGACTTGCAGAGTAACGCTGGGTGTTCCGGCCTGGAAATGGAACTACTCTGCCTTCTGCTAATCTTGTGTATTTCAGCTGAGAGTGAGGGTGTGAACAGAGTCCTCCCGAATTGTCAGCAAAGTGGCCGCAGATATTCTGTGACAAAGGGCAGGGAAAAGCAGATCGAGAGGCCTACGTGGAACACTCCGCTGTGGTGTTAAAGGCTGTCTCAGAGGTCTTGCCGTTAGAAAGGTTCATATGGGCAGTGATCCCAAGTTCCAAACAAAACACTGATGTAAACGGAAAACACACCCAAGCGCTGGGCTGGGTGACGGTGCGCCCTGCCAGCGGCCACAGGGCTGCGCCGTGCTGCCCGCAAGTCCGCTCTGCTGCTCGGGCAGAGCCGGGCACCGGAGCCGGGGTCTCCTGCCGGGAGACGGGACGGACAGAGAAGAGCCGGGGGCGGGGCGGCCTCGCCGCGGTGACTCAGCGGCGCGGAGCACCGGGCTGCGACCGGTATTTCCTGTTCCCCTGCAGCCGCCGCGGGTGTTGGTGTGTGCGGGCGTGGGCCGGGGGAGCCGGGCGAGGGCACCCCTGGACTGCAGGGGCGGCAGCCGCAGGTGGGGCCACGCCTAAGGAGCGGGCGCACTGCCCGCCCCGTCCGGCCGCCACCGCCCCTCGCTGTCGTTCCCTGCCCTCCCCATCCTTCCCCTCTCCTCCCTACCTGGGGGCGAGGCCGGCACCTGCGGCGGGAGTCCGCCCCAGCGTGGCCGCGCCGCCCCCGCCCGCGCCCCGCAGGAAATCGCCCGACTCGGCGGGAGCGGCCACAGCGGACCCGGAGCCGGCCTCAGCCTCGGCCCCGCACTCGGACTCGACGCCCCCGTGGCTGCCTGCTCCGGGGCGGCGGGGCAGGGCAAGGCGCAGGGCAAGGCGCAGTCCCAGTGCCGGGGCGACTCTGGGACCTCTGCTCCCGCTGCCGGACGTCCTCCGCGAGCAGGCGAGTATCCCCGCAGGATATCCCCACCCCGAACCCGCACTCCCCGCCGCTCCCCTCTCCCTGGGCAGGTGCGGTGCCCCTTGGCACCCCCTGTCCCCCGCGGCCGGTGCCTCCGCTCCCCGCCGCGGGGGCCGCGCTCCGGCCACGAGCTGTCCGGCTTTTCCTTTCGTTCCTTTTTTGTGCTTTGGGCTTTATCGCCCTCTCGCTTGCGCTCCTGGGGCGCGCTCTGCCGCCTTTGTCCGCGGCAGCCGGACCCCGCGGTGCCCCCCCAGGCCAGTCCCGCACCTGGGCGGCGCGAACAGCCGGGCTCGGCCGGCGATCGGCTTTTCTCTAACGGGATTAAGCGGCTCTCGATGACTTTTTCCGTGATAAGTACTTTCCGGTAGAGTGCGATACTACGTGGAAAGTGGGAGAGATGTCACGGGTGAGTCGGGGTGTTTGTTTAGCCGGGTTATTACGGGGGGAGGGGAGGCGGGTCTCCCGTCCAGCGCACGCCCCCGCCGTCGGGGGCTTTGGCTGCCTTTGTTGAACAGAGAATTCCTGAAATCTTTATGTTGGCACATCCTGAGTGGATTCCAGCCGTGCCTTGGGCTTTGGCTAACTGGGTCAGGGGAAGTTTCAAGTTAACAGGGAACCGTGAAACAAAGGAACAGGCAGTTCCAGAAGACAAATGTCTTAATTGCCCTGTTAAAGTGCCTTGGCATCGGCGGTGTTTGCGGTGCTGGAGCCCATTGTATTTTCACCCTGGAGTGCCAAGGTTGGTCGACCAGTGGCATGCACTTGCTTTAGTAGACAGCTCTGCCCTGAGTTACCCTGTACTTGAAACCTATTTGCTTACTTTTTCCAGCACGAGAAAGTACATGCTGCTTGAACATACTTCTGTAAGAAGCATATAACAAATCAGAAAACTTTCACGCTTCCAATGTTACTTTCTAGTAGTTATTCACTTGAAACAGAGAGAATCTCTGAATTATCTGCTCCCTAGCTTCGGCTTATAAAATTGCGTCTGTTCCCACAGCTAAAATGATACTGAAGGGCTCTTGGCCCCACAGCTGTGCTCCAGCGGAGGCTGCAAAGGTCTGCTTTGTTGTAACCTTTGGATGTAATTATCAAGGCCGCATCATTTGCAACAAAATAGGCTACCTTTTCTTTTGTTCTTCAAAGTTTTATTTTAAAGGTTGAGAACTGTGATTCACCTACAGCTCAAGGAAAATAAAAGAGAAACTAGTATGTGCAAAACTGCTTCTTTCATTTGTGAAGCGTTTGTCGTCTACGGCTTTAATTATCAGCTCTTTCAAATAGTGGTACTTGTCAGGATCAGTGAAGTCCTGATGTGGCAGGAATCAGGTACTGGAAAGCATAGGAGGGTTACTTGTGTGAATGAATACTAATTGAGAGATTATCAGGTTGCTATAAGAGACTTTGAAATATTTTGCACTTACTAAGCATGTGTGTGCCACTTAGACATGGCAAAATAACATTATTATGAGGGCTATCTTCAGCCTTCTGAGGAAGTTTTCTGCATGTATTTGACTTTTAGGTGAGTTTACTGTTATAATTGTTTCTGGACTGTTACATGCAAACATCTTAAGCCCTAAACACTGGTTTCAAGTAGCGGCAGTAACTTCTCTTCCCTTTATAAAAAGATGTCACCGTGCACTGGAGAACCTGTCTCTAATTGTGTTTTGCTATTTCCCTGTATCACTGTCAGTAACTGCTGAGGTGCTTAGTCCCACTGCACTGGATTTTTGTGAGATTAAAGGCAAGTATTGGTAATTATGCAGCAGAGTTGGGGTGATCCCAACACTCTGCATGAGCCATACTCTAAACAGAGATCTGCAGAATGGAGCATCAAAGTATTTCAAGTGTACGATACTTTTTTGATTGCTTAATCCCACTTTTTCCTGGTTCTATGTCCTCTAAGGATAACCAGGAAATTTTTCTTAGCGATTAAAACAATGTTTAGTGTCATGGTTCACAAAATGGGATATGCCGTACCTTTTATAAAACCTGTATAATTAAAAGCATTAGATATCTCCTGTACCACAGTAACCCTCAGCTAGGGAATAGCCTAATATTCCAGGACTACTTCAAAGCCGCATTTAAGTTAGAGCAAATCTGGGTGATAGCATTTGTGCGTGTTTCGATAGTTACCGATCTTGCCTTTCTCCAGAACTTCCTTGTAGGGTAAAGGAAATTTCGTATCACAAGACTGTTCACTTTTGATTGTTGAAATAACAGTATTTATGTACTCAGGGATGGTGTAACTTTTGTCATATTGTGGCTGTGTCAGCTTCATCCTGTTCCCCATGTCTTGGAATCGGTCATTCTAATGACATGGGGAACAGAGCACTTACATGTTAGAACAGCTACAGGTCTGTGAGGTTAGAGATTTTCAAGTCTGGTTTATTTTCAAATAGGTACAAAAATTCTAATTGCTGGGGGAAAATAGTTTTTTGACAATTGATCTTTGGCATCAGCTGTACAAAGGCTGTGTATCTTCATCCCAAATTGCAGTGGATTTCTGTGAACTTTTGAAGACTTCTCAAAAACTAGTTAATCTATTTGTAAAACAAATATTTATATCAGTAAGTATATAAGGCATAATTTTGTCTTCTAATATACAGATCGTACCATAGTGAAGAATGTTTGCAAATTATGTGTTACAGAGATTGGAGCAGGGACACGAGGATGACTGGTTTTGCGTGACTGTGCTGGCATGCACTCACCAGTGCACGTCATCTTTCAGAGTCAAACGTTCAGTCTCAGTCCCATGACCAAAGGCTGTAAATGCATTGAGAGTTTACATCGTCAAAACAGAGCTGTTCAACCATGGGATGCTTTTCTCAATTATCTAAACTTATCCTCTTCCTCAGAAAGTATTGGATACCTGTGTCTGCTCCCTTGAAAGCTTTGCTCACTGCTTGTTCCCAGAGTCTTGGAAGCCTTCTGTTGCTCTTTAATTGTCTCTTACCAGTACTTGAGTTATCCTAGTCCCACTTCAGAGAGTAATTTTTCTTTTTCCTGAGTGGGTAAATTATGATTTAAAACCTGCTGCAGTTATGTGGGTGTTTTTGTTTGGGGTTTGGGAGGGTTTTTTTGTTTGTTTATAATTTGTGGGGTTTTTTTGTTTAGTTTGGTTTGTTTGGGGTTTCTTTTGGTTTATTTTTTTGGGGGAGGGGGGTGGTTGATGTCTTTATTGTTATTTTGCTTTGTTTTATGTGGGTTTTTTTGTTTCTTGAGGGTTTTTTTTTCCTTTTTTTTTTTTTGTTTTAATTTTGGGGGTGGTTTTTTTTTACTTTTTTGGTGGTGTTTTGGGATTTTTGTTTTGTTTTGTTTTGTGTTTTGTTTTTTTTTAACCAGACAAAGCTGGCATTCAACTCTAGATACCTGAGGTTATTTTTTATTTAAATGTTACATAATTTAAACAGGTACTAACTGCAGCATTGTAATTAAACAGCTTGATGCAGCAGCAAAGTATATTCAGGTCATTTACTACCTTAAACTGTTAATGTTTGGGTTGGGTTTTAGTTGGCTTGTTATTGGGATTTGTTTTGTTTTGTTTTTCTTTTTAAACTGATTGCTTTTTGAAAGAGCATGTCATTAGGGAATACTGCAGTTTTCTGTTTCGAATGAGAATGCAGACTGTGTCAACTCCTTTCTTTTCAGGGTAAGAATGTCTCTTGCATTTGTCAATGTATTTAGGATGTTTAGGATCCAAGCTTAGTAATAACAGAGTGAGCTGTGGGAGCTCTGGTTTAGTATCTGGCACAGCATCTGCCCTGGTGTATATTCATCGGCTGCAGGCTTTGTTTTTAGGAAACACGAGCTGCCCAAGTCTTCCTGAATTTAGGTCAGCAATGTTATTGTGCATCTGAGTCCCAGAACCTCAGATAATCATGGTTGCTAATCTAGGAAGAAAATGAAACTCATTAGCGCTCTCTTCTCACATGAATAACGTGAAAACGAAGGACAAAAATACTGCCTGATACAATAGCAGGGTCAATAAAAAGTGTGCAAGGCAAAATATAAAGCCCTGTTGTTCTGGGTTTTTTTCCAATGCCTGCTCCCTTTTCACGCTTTTGTCTCTGCTTTCCTTTAGTACCAGCAATCCAGAACTGCTTTTGAAAAATTTCTTTTTACTTCTTAATGTTGTGCAACTATCCGGGGTGTTGTTTATATGCATGTGAACTTTAGGATGTCTGCTTAGATTTGGGTATATTTTCATTGAGTTAGGCATGAATTCAGATATATTGGGCCACAGTGGTTTTTTCCTAAGACTGGCTCAATGATACCTCTCCCAAAAGCATTGTGTTGTTACAACTGTATTGTACCATACTCATTTTTTGAGATCAGTATTGTATTGATAAACTGAATGTAAATTTAACAATGCAGCCTCATTTCACGTGTTAGTTCAAGCTATGTGTTATTTACCTTCCCTTACTAAATTTTGGTTGGTTTTTTTAAGTCTTTAGAGAAAAGCCATAAATCTCCTGCATGTCACTCTTATCAGCAAGGCTGTCTGTAGTTTGGCTTGCACTCTCAATTCTAACATCTGCTTCATCATCTAGCTCTGCTTAATAGCCAGCAGATTTGACTACTGGTGTCTCTAGCCTCCTTAGCACAACTTTGTATAAGCTGATTTTGAGAATCTCCAGGAACATATGGACTGTTCAGGGAAGGGAGGATTTCTAAGGAGGGGCCAAAAGCAACTGCAATGGGTGAAGATATGATAAAGAAATTTCCGGGTCCTCCTCTCTTTTCATTCCCACCACCCGCACTCCCAGTCTGATCCCTAATGCTTCTCTACCTTAAGATTTTTTTTTCACAGATCAAGCTTTACATATGTGCTGGTTGTGGCACAAACAAAACATGTGTGTTTTGGAAGTTAACAATCGATTGTCGCAGTTGTCCTTATCACTTGAGCAAAAGCATGTAGGAGGAGATGCTTGGTTTTTTGCTCTCTTAATAAGAGAATTCTTTTATCGGTAGCTGTTACACAGATTTTTGTTGAAAGATGAGAAAGAACAGGATTTTATGTTTTTCACAAGATGGAAAGTAATTTGTGGCTGCATTGGGCAGTGACTCTCTTTTAGTTGGGTCTGAAGTGACTGAAGATGTGATCCTGCCTCTGCCAGCAGTTTGCAAGAAGTATGCTCTACATCTAATTAAGAGTGTACGACTGTTTTCATCTGCCGAGGATTAGAGCAAATAAAGCTTTTGCTTTGATCTCGTAAATGCTTTTTTACTGGAGAAAAAAGCTCTGCCATTCTTTCCCCATTCTCAGAAATACATTGTACTTTCTGAGGGATCACTTGTGTGTTCTCAGTTAGGAAAATTGCGCTGTTTTCTTTCCAATAAAACTTGGTTTCTGTTCTTCCTGATAAAAAACAAAGATAGAAAAAGTTGAATGGATGATAATTCTCCAGCAGGAAACAATGGAGGAAGGTATGTTTTAGACATACCTTTTGTTTGCTCTGCAAAAGTCATCCTTCGCTAACAATGCACTTACAGCATTGTTAGCACTTTGAATAGCACTGCTTTGAATTTCTGTTTCCAAATAAAGTTGAAGGAAGTTGATAAACTGTGAGTCAGTCTTTCTCCCTCTAGATACCTGGAGGTTTCACGCATCATTTAACTGAAAGCAGTACTTGAGAGGAACTTGTTCTTATTGTGTGGGCTTGGCTTCCCTGTGTACAACACTAGTCATGGGGCTCTTTTTCTAGTCAGAATTCATATGCTTTGCTCAAAGAGACAAAAGATTGTCCAGAGCTGCACTTTGCATAGGCATTAAAAATTACTGTGGTAAAGTTTTTAAAGAACTATTTCTTGTATCTACAAGGGGAAAATTTAGAGTTAAAGAAGTGTTAAGGGAGAAGATGGACAGAAAAAAATACCAAAGCTTCATAGGAGAAAGTGGGGTAATACTGAAGTTGTTAATTAAACCAATTTTGAGGGAAGACTGGATTTTACAAAAATATTTCTGCTTTTGAGTAAAATAGAACTGTCATGGACTTCTAGAGTCAGAAGATCCTCAAGTACCGGAATTGTCAAAAAAACTGCTCAGTTCTTGTCTTGTTTTTACTTTCTCAGTACAGCCTTTACGATAGAGCTACCAAAGGTATCAGAAGTCAAGATGCATGCAGGCTTAATGACGTTAGCTGTGCTTGCAGGCTTCTAGTACTACTCTGTTTTCCTAAGCTTCTTAATGCTTCATATACAGATGTTTAAAGTTGTTGTTAAGTGACTTTTTTTTTTTGGAAACGGGTAAGTAATTTTTTTCTGAATTTAATCCATGTGGTTTAAATATACTAATTATTTTTCTTAACACATCACTACATTTTAGACTACACATTCCTTATCAGCATGCAACTATGTAAATTAATTTCTTTTTCTATGACAATTGCAGTGGTATTCCCCTGAATCTAAAAGATGCTTAATTTTATTTTGCTCTTCTAAGATCAGTCACACGGATTGCTATTTAGTAATTACTTGAGATAGTTCAATGTGTGCATATGCTAACATAACCTACAGATGTAATTGAATATTAAACACCAAATATGGCTAATGCATGATTGTAAGTAATGTATGATCTGAAAGTAGTTATAGAAATCTTGTCGTTAAGAGCTAAATATTTTACAGCACAAGAAATTATCTTGGTTTCTAAATAAGTGACATGCAATATGATATCACCCCGATAGAAATACACAAATACCTAATAATACTAGGGAATAAGTAATATGCATAGTTGACAGAGGGATCATGGTTCCAGGCTTCAGTCTTCCTGCCACATCTCTTCTTGCTATGTTTTCATCTCTATTACTGCATAAGTGCATAATACTTACATAATATATGTACCTATGTATATCTATCTATACATATAAGCATTCATTTCTTACTATCTAAGAAGCGTTACATCAACATTTCCTTGATTAGTTTTGCAATCAAGTACATCTCATTGAATATTGCAATTTGACAGTCCTGCAGTGTTTCCGAAATGTCACTGTTACTCCTTTCAACATGTGCATCTGTCTCCACCTTTGTAGTTCATACTTGAGGTCTTTGGCGTGCACAGTTACCTACCTCATGGCTAGAACAATACTGACATGGGATATGGCTGCTGGCATCATATGAGGCACATTTGAATGCCTAGTAGGTATCATAATGGGAGTTTCTGGCTCTCTTAATTCTGTACAAGCCACGGAAGGAAGTATTTTTCCATGCCTTTTCTGAGTAGATCAGCTAAATCCCTCGTGACACTTCTAAGGTAGAGAGCTTTCTGGCACTTCCTGATGAGAAAAGTTAAGGCAAAAGCTATTTCTGTCTGTCACTGTCTAAAATGGTCTCAAGTTTTCTGAGCAGATCTCTTTTATTCCCTGGATGGATTTGACAGAGAAGTTACCTAGTGCTCCATTAGCAGTTGAAAGATTATAGACAGCAGAGATTTAGCAAAGGATTAGTCAATTGGAGAGTGTGCATTATCCGGCCAGGCTTAGAACCGTGATTGTCTCTCCAATCATTTTCATTAGTGTCTTATTCAAAGATCGAATTACGTAACAATGACGTTTCTGGGGAAGCTGGTAGGAGTTTTTCTTTGGTTTCTCTCTCTTCTACTAACTATACTAGCCTGGGAGAGGGAAAAAAAAGCATTATTTTTATGCTTCAAACTTGCAGCATGTTTTAAAAAGCAGCATTTCAAATCAGTGTAGAGGCATGACTTCAATTGCAGCAGCTGCATTTGGATGATAAGTTAGTGTGGTGGAACTCTTGAGAAAGGCAGGATGCGGTACAAGAAATACATAACTATTTTAGAAGCAGCGATAGGTATTACTCCCCTTAACAAGAGGGAACTGCTTCCTGAGGGTAGACATGCAAAACTGTGGCAACCTCCAGGGTAAGTGTTAAAAAGCAATCAGTGAGTAACTATGGGGAAAATTGTGCTCACCTTGAATCATGCATTTTTAAACTTGTTATCAGAAAGAGAAGAGTTATTCATAAAACAGGTAATCATTTTTTGTGCGTTCCAAGCTCTGTATCTTCAGTAGTTGTCGTTGAACTTATTGGTTTCATTAGAGATTTCTGTGTACTACCTGTCATTGGCTAGAGGAATAATTAGGAGGTGTTATTTCTAAATGAGGGGTTTCCTGAAGAACAGAAAGAATAAACAAGTGTATACTCATCAGAACAGAAATGAAATGACTGTTTTGTATTTTTTTGCTTGCTACTAACCTGATGTGTGTTTCCCCCTCCTTATTTACAAATATGCATATTTTAATTATTATCTGTCAGAGAAGCAGTTTCTGAAATGAGAAAACAAAAACCACTTTTGTCTGTGCAGGCAGCTTTACTTCTCTGCTTTGAAGCAGGAGTTCATCATACTTAGGAATACTGTTTCCCTACAAGAAGGTTGTTCTGTTTTTTGTTAAAAAAATCAGAGCACTTTCTTGTATCACACAACTGGAGTATTAGGCTTCAGAAAAATCCTTCTGTATGTAACTTTTTCCACCAAAAATATGTGGTTTGTGGAAAACAGAGTTGTCATTCTCACTCACCTGCCCCTGTGTGAGTGGCATTGATGGATGGGTGTCTTCAGAGCCCTTCTGGTCTCTCCTATTTTTGTTGTATAATAGAATATCGTCACTTTGTTTCAGACATAGCAGAGGAGTACAAAATATGAGTGGCTTTTGCCCAAGACCAATTAGTACGTTTCTATTGATTTGGAATAGTTCTGTGTAAGCAGGACTTCAAAGAAAAATTTGGATTACTGTTGTGGCTGTTTGCCTATAACTGAATTCAGATTTATCTTGTAATTTTTCCACAAATGCACTTTCTTCAATGGTGGTAGCAACAGTAATATTGAATAATCATTAAGTACCATATGATTTTTTTTTTTTCCCCCAGAACTATCACTAGAACCACAAAAACTAGTGTAAAAGATACACTGATGGAAATGGTTTTGCACCTTTTAAGTTAATGCAAGTGCTCTTCTAGCTGGTCTTAAATTCCCAGTGCCATGTTAATGAGTGCTTGTAGGGTTTTTTGTTAAAAACTTGCCCATTAAAACAGATTCTCAGTGCAGTCTATTTGGGCTGAGGACAGCAGAACTATGACCTCCTTTGATTGTTCCATATAAATCATGTACATACAAATCTCTTCGACTTTTTTCAGCTGCTCTTCATATGCTAATAAAATGGTACCTGATTTCTTCTGATATTTTGAGAAGCTGTGTTGGAAAGTAATGATATGTTCTTGTAGAATTCTTCTTCAATTTCAAGTAGGTTTGACTGGCCAGAGTCACAGCTTGAATCAAGCCCTCTAAAAATGAAACTTATTAACTGTAATGTCTATTTCTTTTGTAACTGTGACTGTCTTTCATCTATTACTGAGTATTAGTATCAAAGTACAAAGGACACTGTTAAAATTTGTTTTTATTTCCAGCATTCTTATTTGGACATCTCCCTGCTTTTGGGAGAGGTTTAGTTAACGTGATTGTTGTGCACACTTGGAATTTCAAGCTGTTAAGATGTATTTGGATTATGTATGGATTTGCCATTCCAACAGTTTCAGAAAAGCAGCAAAGCTGTTGTCATTGGACTGTAATAGGGATCCCTTTTATGTTTTTTTTAAAACTTACAGGGAACGAAAGGTTGGTAACCAGCAATTGTGTCAAAGTAAACAGAGCACGGTTCTTTTTGTAGCTGCGCACTGTTTATTCTATATAACTGGAATAAACACATTAATAACACACTTTGCTAAGACCAGCTTATCACTCAACTTCTAGAGGTACCCTGTCACAAAAATAAAATGTTACAAAAGTGTGAGGGTGTGTGTATAGGAAAAAACTGTAATATAATGAGACACTTTCCAAAACCTAATACGGAATAAAGGGTATAGAGGTCCTCGTTTGTCAACTCCTCACTGTACAAATTCAGGTGCATAATTATGCACTTTATTTTTCTTAAGCATCTCTTAAAATAAAAATTAGCACTTGAGTGTGATGCTAGGTCCAGAGCCATTGTTTGAAAGCTGTAAGAATTCTGCCTAAAAACCCAGACTACTGTGCAAAAGAAAGCAGGAAAGGTATCTGCCTTTCTGGAGCATAAAAACATTATTTTACTAAGGTATTAATTTATATTTTCCTATCAAAGGCATTACAAAGTTACGTTTTTCTACTTCCATCTTTGCTTGGAATAGTGATGTGATTTCTGTGACAGAGAGATTGATTTTTATAAAGTTTGACAAAGGGAAAATGATGGCAGCAGTGGTAGTTAGGTTTAGCCTGCTTGTGTGACTCTTCTGCAGCCTCCAGAATAGTATTTTGTGCACAGCCTAGAACAATAAGGTTGAAGTTTGTTTTGAATGTACAGTATAGCTTGTGCTGCTCTTTGGTGGTCATATAAACTCATATCAAGCATGTTTTTGTTCTGCAACTTCTGAAATCATGCCTTGATTTAAAACTGTAGTTTGCATTCAGGAAGATGCTTTTATGCTGGAAGAGAATGGGGAGAAAGGGGAAAATAACCTTCTCGTTTCAAGGTGTGATACCTGGCATCAGGTGCTTGTATTATTGCATATTTTTGAAAGTAAATCTGAAACAAAATGTCTTTTTAAAACATTTTAGAAATGTTAATTTTGCTTTTTTTGAACCTGTGACCTCATTGCATTTGTGCTCAGGAAAAAGTGGGTCTCACACACAAGAAACATCAAAACTTGGCCAGACTTGTAGACAGTTGGGGAAGTTCTGCAGAATTCTTTCGGTATCTCTTTCTTACATTTCTCAAGCCATCTAGAAACGGCTAATGAAATATTAATCATAATAAAAAAACACCTATACCTTAAGGGGACGGGGGAAGTGGGGCAGAAACAGGCAAACAAACTCAAACTTGCTAAAAGAATAGCTAATATACTTTTCTAGGGAAGTCTGGCATATCCTTCTTTGAAGATGGAACACTTTGGAAAAATGTTTTTGAGAGAATAATTGAAATCAGCAAGTTGCATGTTGGTTTTCTTTTAAAAACAAAACAAAAGCCACCACCAAACCCTGACCACTAGCTTGTGTTTCTATTTCTGTCGAAAGTTCCTTCTTTATCTTAGTGAATCCATTTATTTTCTCTTATCCTGCTGGGGATAATCAAGGACCAGACAAGGAGTCAGGGAGAGTGGGAACCCTGTGGCAGGGATGCTGAGGGGAAGCTAGCGTGGTACTTGTGCCCAAGAGGGGTAGCTAAAACCTGTTGAGCAGGGGAAGAGATTACACTGGGAATTGTTTTCGTTCTGTCATTTAGCCACTGAATTGTTCTTGCTGAGGTTATGCTCAAGATACAATGCTGTTACTAGCTTTCCTGTGTACAGTCTTGTGCAAGCTAAACGATCAGACCAAAACAAAATGGAAAGAAAAAGCTGGATGGTTGTGGAGAGGACCAGTGCAACAAAGTAACTACAAGTATGCTTCCTGTCAATACCCTATTTGATTGGCAAAAATGCATTGATTGCATTTGCAGGCTGTGTGTAAATATTGCTGTGTATCTCCTTTTCTCAAGCACTATTTCCACTCGATTGTGAGGGAAGATAAAGAATGCCAAACTAAGCAGGGAAATACATTTTATATCCTCTTTTTTCTCTAGGACTTCAGTGTTCCAGGCTTCACAAGCACTCTTTTGTGGTTACACGTGATTTAAATGAAACTTTGTTTTCCAGCGAGCAAACTACTGCACTGCCATCTCCTTGTGAGTGGGACTGGGAGCACAACTGTACACCAAGCCCAAAGCATTGCACAGCAAGTAGACAACGGCACTCAAAAATCGTCATTCCTCCCAAGGTACTATTCAAGTTGCATCAGTTAGACCTAGCCATTCATTTAAAATTATGTATTCTTGTCATGTGCTAGCTAAGATTTATATTCTGTTAGCTATGTTTTTATAAGTTTTCAAGAAATTGTACTTAATAGAGTAATATGAAATTTAAACTAGTTCTTTGGAATTCTCAAGGAAACTTAAAATTATTATATGCACATTTGCTGAGAACTTGATGATGTACAACAGGCCTCCAGAAGAGGAGAGGTTTCTGCAATGAAGTCAATATTCTGCTAAAGTTATGCAAATAATAATGCACAGGCCTGTACTAGTTCATCTGTTAACTAAACATTGGTAAAGAATGGATGTAATCTATGATGATGTCTTCAGCAAATATAAATATTTAGCATGGACTTGGGGATAAATAAATTACTTTAAGCACAAAGGGTAATATTCATGGGAGTTACTTAGTGACTCAGTCCTGGGAAACAGAATAGCCACACACAGGGAGAGTTGTTTTGCTGCATATTTTCTTACAGTACATCATTAAGGTAAATATAATCCTTTTGGCATATTAACCTTGCTTTTGAAACCTTTTCTCAAGTGCTTCCAGAAGGATTATTAAATGTGTCCTTAGTTTTATGTGTCGATTGAATGTGCTTGGCTTGTTTTTGTAAGTCATTAACAGATGATGATTTTTATGAGAGGAAAAAGTTGTTAGACCTTGCAAAACTATAATTGACTTTAATTTTTGAGATGAACAGCTATTGCTGCTTTAGTAATTTACTTAAAAATGTGCCTATCTGCTGTCCTGACTTTCTAATTTGTGACATACTTAACCGAAGCTACTTCTCTGTTTAATTTTCTGGGAATGAGGGAAAATTTGATAAGAGAATATCAGGAAATGTAACTAGGTAGGAATGTCTCAACTGAGGTCTTAGGCAACCTCTGACATTTTCTTCAAAACAAAACTTTCTATGCTAGGGTATGCAAACTTTACATCAGGAAATGTGGATAATTTTGAGCTCAACTCTTAGCAAAACAAACTCCAGAACCAATCAACAAGGCCAAGATGGCTCAGAAGGTGCATCCAGCTCCTTTGTGGGCTTCTAGGAGTTGTGCAACTGGCAAGTGAATGACTGGTATGGCTGTGTTCGTCTGCTTTCTCCCTGACTGTTCTTGCTGATCTCTTTTGGACTCTTGCCAGCTCACTTTAGTCGTTTGCAAGAAACATCACCCAAATGTGGGCATTAGTACCCTAGCTGGGACCTTGGTGTTTCTGAATAGGGCTGCAGAACTGCTTTGTTTCTTAATAAGCTCATCAGCAGGATAAATAGGATGGGGAGAGGCAGAGCTTTGAAGCATAGTTTTCGTGCTCTAAAGAACTAACTTGGCTGAAGAACTGCTATCTGGAGCTTTGTTTTTTAAATTAACCTCCATATCAGGAAAAAAAGTAACACATCTTTGTGTATGTTAGTTCTTGTGTAATCTGCATATTCTTTTGCTTGTTTTTAATAAGCATAATGATTTCCACGAGAATGGGATCTCTGTTTTCTTTATTGTGTTGTCTTAATTAATTTGAGCTGTAACAGTTGATTGCCATAGTAAAGCTTTGATGTTGTCGGGCTTGACTTCTAGGGAAAAGGCAGATAAATAGCTAAAAGCAGAGGATTGTTTCACAGCCTTGCTAGGAGTAGTCAAGAAACATAGAGAAGAGAGGAAGGATATGAGATGTAAGCAAAATGAATGTTCAAACAGAATGTGCCTGTTGTTTAAAATGAAAAAGTTGCAGTTGGGAGATTTTCTTTCAAGTGTTGATACACACTTTTGTATGGTGTTTGGGGAGAAAAACACTACACACTTGTGTGGTTTGGATTTGTTTAAACTACATTCTTATTTCATTCTTTAGAATAACGGTACTCGTTTTTGTAGCTTCTTAAAGTAGTAGAGGTTGAAGTGCTTCTGCCAAGGAAAGTTGTTTAAATTTGCACAGTCTGTAGAGGAAGGGATGGGGTCGGGGGTGTGTGTGTTCAAGCAGAGTCACTGTTAAAGACCCTGTTTCGCTCTCTAGTGGTAGGTCAAACTATTTCATTTACTTGCCTTACTAGTGTAATTTTCTAGGAACTGCAGTGTAATTTAAAACATTGCTCAGATGAAAATATGTTTAGAACAAATAGACTGTATTTCTTTTTCTCACAACTATGATTTTTATTAACTGTTACCAAACACTTCTGCATATTCTCATGCTGTTTTATTTATCCTATGAATATGCTATACATCTGTGTTTTCTAACTGCCATATTCTTTGCAAAAAGAAAGTAGCAACAAACAAAACAGTCTTCTGGTGTAAAGCAGAACAGACTTGTAATGTGAGATCTAGTAGATTTGATGACTGTCCAAAACACTGAGGAAAATATATGCTACATTACATTATAAAAATACATATATTACTGTATTTCATACTGTTAATGTCCAGTGCTGTTTCTAGTTACATGTTCAGCATGTAACAGTGTGTGTGTTTCAGATTTTTTTTGTGAACTTGAAATTGAGTTTATGATTGACTTAGAACAGTGCTGCCTCTTGATCTAAATAATAGCTACATTTTAAAATTTTTAGCAGTTTGAGGTGTCTTGGTAAATCTCTGTGTCTGGAGATTAAAAATATAAAATATTTTAAAAAAATTAAAATATTCTGCTCTTGAAAACATCAAAATAGGTGAGCTCATAAGTGACAGAGGATTTGGCACATTTAATTACCCCATTAAAAATATGTACAAAATGTGGGATGCTGTGTATGTTGGACTCTGGGTTTCTTCCTGGGACATCTATGCTTTCTAAAATAACAACCTTAGTATCACTGCTTTGAGACTTGCAAAGTGTGTATAGCTGTTCATCCACACACTCGATCAGAGACAGCCAACAGACCAGACCCTGCAGCTGCATGCCAAAATCTTTGCGTTGCATAACCACAAGTTGTACTTTGAAAGTGGAGACAAGGGGCAGGATAATAATTGCATCATTCTGCTTTAAGCTGGCACTTGATTCATGCAGTAACTCCAGAATGATAGGATAATTCAGGTGGAAAGGGACTTCAGGAGGTTTTTTGTGCAACCTTGTGCCCAAAACAGGGTCATCTGTGAGATCAGAACAAGTTGCTTGGGGCTTTACCCAGTTGGGTTTGAAAACCTCCAAGGACAGAGACCGTACAAGTTCTCTGCAGTGGGTCCATGGTTTGTCTGTCCTCATGGGGAATTTTTTTTCCCTTTATGTACATCTGAATCTGTCTTGTTTGAACTCTGGCCCATTGTCTCTTATCCACCTTGCACTACTGCTGAGAGCCTGGCATTATCTCTTCAGTCTCTTGCTGTCAGCATCAATGGGCTGCTGCTGAGTGTCCTGAAGCCATCCTTTGTCCAAGCTAAACAAAGCCAGCTGCCAAAGCCTCCTTTTGCAGGGCCAGTGCTTCAGCCCCCACCATCCTGGTGACCCTCCGCTGGACTCACTTCTGCACATGGCAGCAAGTGTTGAGATAGTGAGAAAGGTGTCTCATCTCCAGTCCCCACAAGACAGAGATTAGGATTATGTGCCATGTATGTGACAACCCAAGTGTAGAGCTGCGTGTTTGAACCATATGTATGGAGCTCCTGAGCAGTTCCTGAGAGTCAGAGGTCAGCTACCTACACATCCTCTAATCCTGAAGGTTGAATCTGTTAGGGCCCAGCTTACTATATAAAGAAGCAGACGTAATTGGATTTATGAATCATTTAAGTAGGACTGGGCTGACTGATTTGTGTGATTTTGCAGGCTGATGACAAATGGCAGTCTAAAGAGATTGCCTGGAAGGGAAGGGGAAAGGCTGACATGGTATTTTTAGAAACTTCTACAGTGTCTCTCATGACAGGATCATGAACACTTGCTTAAAAACAAGAGCAAAACTGACATCTCTGTTCAGATAGTTCCACAACTAAACTAGCATCCTACATTCCCAGTATCTCTTTCTGAAATCAGTTTCCAGCTCTTTAAGGAAGTTGCCTTTTTGCCATGCTGTCTAGCAGCACTACCAAGTGTTGAACTCCAACATTTAAAGAAACAGAAAAATAATTGATTGTCATAGGGACAGGTCAAAAGGCTTGATGGTGGAGAGAACCTTCATCACAACATGCTTGCTGCAGGCAAATTGCGGAATAGCCTTACTCGGTTGGAGTAACTGTGAGAGCAGCTACTTGTTTTAAATTTGCATCCTCTAGAGTAGTGTCGAATGGGTGTTCCCTTTGTGGATGCTAGATGTGGCACAACTGCTTCATTCACAGTAGCATTAGATAATTTATGGAATGCATCCTAGGTTTTGCATGACTCAGGCTACAGCAAGTGATCTCTCTAAATTAGTGCTACACAGACCATAGATTCAATCTGATTGTAGGCAAACAATGTCTCCCTTGATTACTTAACCTAAAAATCTCAACGAGAAATGTGTTCACTGTAAGTTATTTGCATGTTTTTCATAAAATTAATACCAATAATCTTTCAATTGAAATTAATTTTAAAATTCCTGTACACCTACATAACATTCCATGAAATCTCCTGCAGATTATGCTATTTGTAGAGTTATTGCACGTGCAGAATAGCTGGTCCTAAATACTGCAGAGAACAGCTGGAAATGTGTCACCCAGTTTTCATATAATTTTGACATGGTGCTGATTCCCAGCCTTTACTCTTCATGATGCAATATCCCTTGCAGGACTGACTAAACTGGACCTGCACTTCCCATTTCAAAGGGAGACCAATGATTGAAATGTGCATGCAGCTATGCCTCCAAACACTCAGTGTGCTCAGGGACATGCACAGACACATCAGACCATTTGGCTGGGGCTCCTGCCCCTGTTCTGCTTGTGTTGTTTGTGTTGTGTCCCAAGTGAGTTTTGGCTAGTTTATAGGTATTCTGTATCCATACTGGCAGGTCTTGTGGTGTTTCAGAGAAGATGAGACAGGAGAGGTTATACCTAATGGTAAACAATATGCTTGAGCTGCAGGTTAGGATTTGGTTTTGTTTGACTTACAAGGGAAGAGAATGGGGATGCTGTCCTTCCATGGAATAGCTGTTAGGTGAATTGAATGCTTTGAGAACCTGTTCCCCTTTTCCTATCAGAAGAGGCAGAAACTTGAGGTGCTGGAGGAGTTCACACAACTCGCATCACTATTTACACTGGTATCCTTCGGTTGCTGCTTAGCTGGCAACATCTTCCTCTCGTAAGGCCTTCCAGCACATCCATCTTGGTCAAAGAGTAGACCTAAAAGTTTGTTCTTGGTGGTTGAATTGCAGGATAAGAAACCTGACAATTATTACTACATTGTTTCTTACATCAGTCCATGCCATCACTATGAGCATCTGGGCATTTGGCCAAGCTCTAGAGTGAGCATGAGCGCTAAAGGCTACTTAGTGCTCACATTTGCACATTGGGATGGTATGATTTATATGTCCATTGTGGCAGAGTAGCTGTTTAGTCTAAGGAAAAAAAAAATAAGAAGGCAGGAAAGGATATATATACTTTGGTCTTGAAAGTGAGAAATTTTATGGACAAACATGGGAAATATTTTGATAAGCCTACATGGATTATTTTCCATCTGTTACTGCATGAAACTAAAGAGAGCCAAACTGATTGATAGGCCCTGCCCAGATGATGTTTTATAGTAAGGGATTGAAAACCAGCCTATCTGGATTGTGGAGCTGTGGTCAGTTCCTGCATCTGTGTTACACTTACCTTAGGCTAGTTTAGTGTGTTAACCCTGCCAGCTGCCCCAGAGCTCAGGGAAGTATAGCCTCTGTTAGTGATAACTCCGTGTGGCTTTGATAAAGTCACAGAACATGCCAGAAGGAGGCATTAGGTCAAGCCACAGCTTTTGTCTGGAACCAAAAATAGTCCTTCTTGGCCTTGGAGGGGATAGGCAAACCCATCGAGATTGCTCTGGCTGGCACTGCCTGTTCTCCCCAGGAAGCTGTGTGTAGTGCGGGAACTGAGTGGTAGCTCTTCATCTTTTGCCAGATCTGTATGGAAGGAAGCAGCTTCAGGAGGCAAGTGTTCTACTTTATGCCATGAACTTTGTATATGTGTGAAGATATGGCAGTCAAGAGATCTGGTGGTGGCTTCTCCTTTTCCTGTCCCACCTCATGTCTCACCTCTGACAAGCACTTCTTTCCAAAAAGTACATATATTGTGATCCAGCTTAAAACAAATGTTGTTCTTGCATCTAAAAATGTCTGCAGCAAAATTACTGTAATTTCACAATTATAAGCTGCACCATTTTGACTAAAATTTTGCTCCCACCCCAGAAATGCAGCTTACACTCAGGAGCGGCTAATATGTGAAAAATTTTCTGAAATTTCCAACCCCGGAAGTGCAGCCAAGGCACCAAGCACCTGACAGTAAAACCCGGGATTGCGCGACCGTTACAAATTGGTTACTCTGTTGCGCAGCGGGTGGACGCAGGCTCTGTGCCGGCAGCGCGGGGCGGAAGAGGGATGCGGGGGCTCCCTCCTTCAGGCAGCGCAGCCCAGGGGAGAGGTGGGGGCTCCGTGCTCCCGCCCCCACCTGCCGCTGCCGCAGGAGCAGGCAGGCTCCATCCCCGCCTCCCGCCGCTGCTGCCGTGGGTGCCGGCGGGCTCCGTCCCCGCCTGCCACGGCGGGGCAGCGCCGGGCCGGAGCGAGCGAGCCCAGCAGCAGCGGCGGCCGGCCTCGAGCGGCCCCACCGAGCTGGGCCACGTGGCCTTGTTGGCAGCCCCAAGCAGGCTGAGACTGCACGACCTGAGCCGAACCAGTAAACTCCATGATCCCGCAATTCTGTTACTAATTGGCAACTTTGTTGCACGTGGGTCCTCACTGCGAACGACAGAGCGGCTTATAATCAGGTGCAGCTTATGTACGGACAAAGAATGAAATGCTGCCGACACCCAGAGATGCGGCTTATAGTCAGTGCGGCTTGTAATTGTGAAATTACTGTATATTGTTTTCATTGTGTCATGTCGTTTCAACGAGTACTGGTGATGTAACATTCCATGCTGATGTTTCCAAACATTGCCCTTTGGAAAGTTGCCTCCAGTTTGCAGAGGTGTGCAGTGGTGTGGAGAGTGAGAGCTGTTTTGCCTTGCCATACTGTATCTCACAGACAAATTCTTGATGCCAGAAGCTATCATGGGATCCCATGTATGTGAAGAACCTGGCCCCTGCACTTCATTTTTCCGAGCGGTCCTGACTTCAGCCATATGCTGAACTGCTAGTGTTGCAAAAAAGTTGTATGGTATCACTCCCTTGTATAACTGAGAAGAGGAACAACACAAAAGAAAGAGCAAAGTTCATGCTTTGGCATTTTTTGGGCTTATTCTCCTCAAATTTGAGGGTAGGCTATACAAAGTAACAGGCTGTTTGCTTTTTTCTTTTTTTTAAACATTGGCTTAAGAAAGTTTTTCCCTTACAGTTGGTTCTCATTCTCCGTTTCTTCCTTCCAAGAGTTGATTCAAGTATTGCCTCATCCACCCAAAATAGCATAAAGCCAGGAAGACAGCAGCTCTTGGGAAAGAAGCCTTTATTTCTGAATATAATGTGGTTGAATTTCTGCCCATCTTCTCTCCCTCAGGACTTTTAGTGACCACTCATTTGTGCAAGCTCTTGAGAATTGTTTACCCAGTAATGTGCTTTTTTTTTTAGAATAGGTAATTACTGCCCCCAAAGCAAGCAATTTGGCCTCTGAATTAATAGCAGCGGTGTGGACTTTCAAGACTGATGTGGAAGGCTGTTAGGTGGTGGGAAGGAAATCTGGCTAAGACTGTGGACATGAGGAGTCTGTCAGCTCTGTGGAGGTTTTCATATCCACGTCCTCCTAAAAACACACTGAGAGAAAAGGCGGACATGACCGGTCCGTGTCTGTTTGACACAACAGGGCTGTGGATGCTGTCCGAAAGCCTCCTGTCAGAAATGCTGCCCAGGCTTGGGCCACCGGCCCCATCGCTCTCGTTTATCCTGTGACAGGCGTCAGCTGCTGGCCGCTGCCAAGGGCAGCAATACAAGAAATATTTTTGTAAATTGGGAATAACAATTCTTTTCTTCCCAGGGAGAATGGAAGTGTTTCTTCGCCTCCCCGGGGCGTTTGCAGGCATGATTGGCTGGCGGCGGGGGCGGCCGGGCCCCGGCAGGACAAAGTCTCTCTGTGGAGGGCTGCTCAGAGCCGGCTTTGTCCTGCCGGGCTCCGGCCGCCCCCGCGGGGCTCCGCCGCAGCCCGGCCGGCCGGTTCCCTGGCGGGGCAGAGGCGGGAGCAGCATTCCCGAGGCCGCCGGACCGAGCGCCAGCCCGGGGCCGCGGGCGGCGGGCCCGGCGATGTTCCCATGGGAGCGACGCAGGGCTCGGCTGGGAGCGGCCCGCGGGAGCCCGCGGCGGGGGCGGAGCAGGTCGGTACCATCCCCGACACCCAGAGCGCTCCTCCTCCGGCCGGACTCACCCCAGGGACGGATGGGCGGGTCACACCGCGGGCAGGTGTGTTTGCACCCCGCGGGGCTGGCAGGACCCGCTGGGTGCCGCGGTGTGGACCGCGCTTCCCACCGCGCTTCGCACCGCGCGGGCCGCCCTACGCGATGCTGCAGTGGGAACACCGTGCTTGCTCCAGTTTGATGGGAGCGGGGAGGCAGGCGGTCCTCTGAAGCGCTGCCCGCTTCCTGCGGCGCCCGAAGGCGACACCTCGTTTTGTATTGTAAATTCTGGCTGGGCTCAGAGTGCAGGTCAGTGTTTTAACCGAAAATAACCCCAGGTTCTGTGGAGGAGCAAACTCAGAAGTTTGATGAAGAAAAGCCGTTTTCCCCACTGTAGTAAAAAGCGTGGCTGTGGAGTAGCAGGCAGCATCTGCCTGTCAGGAGTGGAGGCGTGGTGTGGTGTGCATACCGGCATGCAGAAAACTGAACTGACCTGTAGTCACTTCCCTCACCCCCGCTAAAACATGGATGGAAGCCATAAACACTTACTTACGCCTCATACTTTGTTTTGTGACTTTTGGAATAATCAGTACCCTTAAGTATCCTTGCAGTGTTGATTATTTTATGTGATTATTCTCATACTCTGTGTGTTTGGGTTGTTTTTTGGTTGGATGGTTTGGTTTTTGTTTGTTGTTGGTTTTGGTTGGTAAGGGTTTGTTTCACCACAGAGGTTGTGCAGTTGATCTGGATAGCTTACTCCGCTCTACTTGTTCTGTCCTCACCTGTATTTGAGTGTTTCATCTCTTCTTAATCCTTCTTGTAAGCCCTTTGACACAGATTCCAGTGTATTTGACACTGTTGCTCCAGTACATTTGGTAAGTAGGTGTAATCATTTGCTGATGCTCGAGTGAGAGAAATAGAAATAGCCATAATAATGTGCTGGTAACTTGCCTTGCAGGGGTCTCTTGGGGATGAGGTTTACACGTGTTGCTCCTGAGATGGAATGTCTGACTCGTGCATGTTTTAGTTACAGGAGTTACAAAGCCTGCATTTACAGATATGATACAGCTTCATATGGTTATAGCTTAAATACTTCACTTAAGCCAAGTTACAGTCACTATGGAATGAATCCTGAAGTAAGACATGTCACGTTGTATTCAGACAAATGCAGTGCCAGCCTGTGTTGTCTGTCTCCTTCCATTTCTCTCAAATAGCAACATTTTCTCGGCCTGCTTTTATCAATATTGGTGGAATCCTTCTGAAGTTAATGGCAATACTTCTGTGGGCTTGATTAAAAGGGAGGGTTGTCAGGTCTCAACTGAGTGCATGGCATTTCTGCAAACCATTTTAGGGCCTGCCCTTCATGTAAAGAAGTAAGAATTAATTGGTTTGACTAAAGCTTCTTTTTGGTTCACAGCTGTGAGTCCATGCAGTATGGAAGTTTGTTGTGTTGGTTATGAATTCAATGCCAGGTTCTCTGTCAGCAAAATGGGAGCTTTGGCTTATCTTTCCCTCTGCCCATTGTGTGAGACTGTGAGAAGGCTCATATTTCTTACCTGGACTGAACTTGAGTGGGGAGACATGGTCAGTGTAGCTACTGCAATGGTTATGTTTCTTATAATGCAGTTGCTAATAGGGCCACAATTCAATTTCTTGTGCAAGACACCACCTTGCTCATTATGTTGTAGAAAAGGAGAGGAGAACCTGGAGACATACTACAGCTATGAGTTCTAGCTTCCTCTTTATTTTTCCAAATGGAGCTGTGCAAACAATAGAAAATTGATAACTGTACTAGGAATTCTGAGTGCAATTCATGACTTAAAATTGCAAATGAGCTTAGAATCGCTTCATTTTTTAAAGCCATATTTGGATTGTATTTCTCACCATGACAATTGAGTATTCTCTAAGAGTGCTGATAGGAGAGACAAATACTGCAAATACCGGCCTTCAGGCAGATTTATGCTCCTGAATGCATCCTAACTGCAGTGTGCAGTGGAAAACCATATGTAAATGTAATTATTCTTCATGCTTTGTGAGAATAATGCATCATCTAACTTACGAAGTAGTAAGAGAGACTTCATGAGATCTTCAGACGTCTCTATCTCAGATCTTCAAAATAAAGAAGTAAAGAAGAAAATACTCCTTCAAGGCCTGCAGTTCTAGCAGTTAACTAAGCAGGCAGATAATGAACAGCAGCTTTCCAGGTGTTTGTGTCTCGTGTTGTGCCCTATTTGGTAATCAGAGAGAAATATCTTTTTGTGTATTCTGCCAATGGAGTCTCTAGATCTGATAAACAACACTGCATGAGTTTCATTACTGAGTTCTGGATGGTTCTTGTTAAAAAAGCACAGTATTTAAAAAAAAACCCCACAACAACTTGGAAAGAAACCATCTCTGATCTACAGCATCTGAATACAGCTACAAAAAATAATGCTCCTATTCATTATTCATTATTCATTTATTTATGATTTAATAATATGTATATATTTAGCCTGCCCTACCTTTTACTTGCACAAGTGTGCCTATTCTGTGATGAGAGAGCATTCTGAATGCTCACCCCTTGTGACTTTCAGTCGGTATGAACTTTTCAGAGATAATACAGGATGTCTAGCTAGACTGTCATTCTAGGCTCCATAAACAAAGCTCTGAGAAGCAAATTGTTGGCCTTTGACTGAACTGAGCAGCTTGCTGCCCGGGTCAGCACTTGGCACTGATTGCTCTTTTTCCTATGTTCCAGCACTTGGAAAAACCTAGTAGATAATGTGGGATTCTTTCAGTGGCTATGGCTGAGGATTCTTCTGTCCAATCAGTATTTCAGAAGCTTTTTGAAGAGTTGCAGAAAAGGATGAAAAATAACTTACATTTTTTATTTCTTTGTTTTCCTTTGTAATTCTTATTCCAGAAATAAAAAGCGGTCAGTGGTTTATTCTGTTCATAGAGCTGATAGATTATTAAAGCAATTGAAGTGACAGTAGCATAGCTAATGGGTAACATGTGTGTGCATGGTCTTTAAATGATTTATAAGAACTCAGTTTTTCTGTGTGGAACTGTACTTGCATAGTTTTGTCTGTGGGCTAAGTAACAATTATAGTTTGGCTGTAAATTTTTATTTTCTAACACTTAGTTTCCTAGAAGTTTTTTGGTGAGATGTTGTTTCTGACTTGGTACTTGGGTAGGATCTCCCTCTCAGCTGCTGGCAGTTGACAAATACTTGTATGTGCTTTACCTTAGTATGATTTGTTACATTACGGCAAAAAATCCCAGTGTTACACTTCTAAAGACAGTGTTGATTGCAGACAGATGCCTAGTGACATTTCCAATAGCTGCTGTGCACTCAGGTTCCCTTTGGCAATAATTCTTTCCTGGCTGTTTGTGTGCAGTGCCCAGTGCACCTGGAAGATTTAAGGGTAGGTTAAGATGGTGGAAGAAGACAAGGAGTCTTGTACCTCAGAGACACTTGTCAAGCTGTTGGTAGAATGTGAGACCCCCTGTACCAGAGTACTGTTGATATATTCCTCTTTGCAGTCCCTTTAGTGTGTGTGAAATACTTATATTATAATATAGTTCTAACATGTGTGGCAGTGTTAAGTATGTTTTGTTGTTTTCTGAAAGGCTTTTTGTTTGACAGATTATTATGATGTGTTTTTAATGCTATAGTGGTGAACTATAGAATTTAATTAAATCTTATTCATCAACTTCTCCTCCCTGTTTTTATAATATGACCTAATTTTCAGCTCCTTTTCCAAGCGATCTTTTCTTGCTTTGTCCTGTAGAAGTCAGTAGATAATGTCTTCTGCAGCAACAAGAATGGACTGAAACTCTTGGATCACAATAATTTGAAAAAAAAGGATTAAATTTGTATTCTTTTTTTTTTTTTTAAGCTTGTTCATCTACAGGCAGGTGCCAACTTCAGTTTCTTTCAGATGGAAAAAAAGCAGAACACTTTATTATGGTTTGCTTTTGCTTTGTGTGTCAGGAGGTTCTTGAAGTGTGTAACGCTCTTTCATGTGGCTCAGACCGCAAGAAGAAAACTTTCTGTTCCAAATCTCAGTTGAGAATGAACTTTCAGCTGCTACCAAAATGAGATTTGCTTTGGGTGGTTGTTTGATGGAAGCATTTCTAAACCTCAATGATTCTGAGCTTTTTAGTTTCCCTTCAGCCACATATGCAAAAGGTTTCTCTTGTTTTTCTTCCTTACTTCTTTTCAAAGCCTCATGTGGTTTATGAAAGTTGCAAAAGGAGGAATAAATTTTTTTCTGTCACTTGCTGAGCTTGTTCTGGTTAGTTTATTCTTTGTGTACTCAGATTGAAGTTCAGTGGAAGTGGCCCTTGATTCATTGGGATGTGTCAGTTTGGTTTCATTTAATGGTTGGAGCGATGCCTGAAGTTAACTTACATTGATGTTACATGCATGTGAAGTGTTGACTTGGTAGGAATATTGCATCAAGGGCTCTAGTTTTAAATTTTTCTGCTGGCAACCTTTCAAGTGAAGAAAGAATGGCTGCAGATAAACTCAGATTAGTGCTGTAGGAATGAACCAGACACGTGAAAGTTACTATCTTGACACGGAAGAAAAGGGGCAGCTGACTTCACCCCTCTGCCCCTTGTGTTGATTTACTGGTTGTTTGTTGGCTGCTGTCATTTACAGTATTGGTAGTATTTCTCCATGCACTGGAGGCGTATGTGGTAAATTCTTCTTAACGATGTCAGCTAAGCCATGGCTGCATGGTACACTTCACATCCAGCCTTGCAAAAGGATTGAGGGAAAGGAATGGAAAATACTTGAAATTTACCACTCTCATCTGCTCTTCTGTTGTTTTCCTGCCTGAGGGTGTTTTATCAGTGTTATCAGGTATGGGTTAATTTTAGTGTGATACTGTTTTATGTTGGATGACAGGTTGCTTGTGACACTGTCTCAGAAAAATTCAGAGGTGCAGCTATATGATTAATTTTGTTTTTTGAAAAAATTATTATACTTCTTTCGAGATTCTGAGGAGGAAACTTTGCTATGAGTAAAGGGATTCTGAATGTGTTTTATTGAAGCAGGTGCAGCTGGCTTAATCCATTGTTTCATGGTATACAAGGTCTTGGGAAGGCCTGGGTGATTATTTGTTTTCTCTTTTACCAAATACACTGTGAGGAGTGTCAGTGTAAGACTTACAGACCTAAACCCTTTAAATGCAATCCCCATCTTCTCATCTGTGTATCCCTCTGTCTGGATGACAGAAAAATTGCTAAACTCTCTTTTGCAACAGATCTTGATTTCATTTTAGTTATGTGCAAGACATGTTAAAGTTTAGGAGTGAACTTCAGCAATGCTCACTGGCATGACTGAGTAGACTGTTGAGACATTTAGAGAGGGAGAGGTGAGTTGCTTAGGACTGTGAAGGCAGGAATGTCGTGGTAGAAGGAAAGGAATGCAGAGAAGTATGACTAGTGTGACTAGAAAACAGTGAAAAGTTGGCTAATAAATTGAGCTGTTTGTTGTGGCATGTGTATGAATGATGCTGAATGTATGACTTCAAGCTCACAGCGGCTTGATTTTATATAGTTTTGGTATCTTTTGGTCAATGTAACCTTCACTTTGATGTTTGTGTTCTGTGAGGTTTGTGATATGGCATTGGTAGTTGTATGAAATGCAGTTGTATAGTGTGAATTTTATGGGGTTTTAGACTGAGATATCATCAAATGTATCGTTAAATTGTATGCATTGCAGAGAGCTATATTCAGGTTTGTTTCCTTCAGGCAAGAAAATAAAGCTAGTGTGACAGTGTGTAGTAAGACTACATGCTTAGACACATACACACAGGAATGCTTGACAAGAAGTAAAATGTTTCCAAGAATATGGCATATCGTTGTTCTATTAATAGAGTGAGAACAAGAACTACTAGAAACCTTAACAGGGATAGAAAATCTGGTCGGGATGAAGTTCAGAAAGTAACAATTGCTCCATTGTTTGAATTCTCTTACATTGTGACTGGATGATTAAATATAAATGCTGGCCTGATTGGATTGTATCCCAGTAATGAATTGGCCTTTTAAAAGCCAGTTGCAGGAAGTAGTATACAGGTACCCAGCTTGTTTTTCTCAGATTGCAGAGTTGCAGGTGTTGAATGACTAATGGAATAATGGAATAACAATCTTTTGATGCTAGAGTTGGTCAGTTCTACTGCTTGGTTTGCTATTTGAATGTGGATGCAGGAAGATGAGGCATTCAAAAACAGTAGCAGTACAAAGTATACAGCTGAATTTGAATAAAATTAAAATTAGAACTTTGTACCGTGTGATATATGGTGCTTCGGTGGTTTGGGGGTTTTTTCTATTTCTTTTTTTAAATTTTAAGATACGATAAGAGTAAAAGTGATGTTCTAGCTGCAGGGGATAAATAATTCATGAAATGAGACACTTTAGGAATGGTGGCTGCACTTATGTTATTTCACAGTTAACTTAATTTTTTTTCTTAATGAAATCCATCTTACTGAAATTGATTATGTACATCTACTGAGTCTGATTTACCTCACCATCAAATCCTGATACTGCAAGCACAGCAGAACTAAACTTTTGAATTTTTATTTTATGATGCCAAGACAAGGTCAAGTCCCCTTGAACTTAGCTTATGCACAATTTGGTGTAGCATTTTAATTCTCAGACTTCATTTGTGTGGGTATCCCAAGGAGCAGAAGGTCCAGAAACATTGTTACTGTAAAGAAATGTGTTAGGTTTACAGTTAAAGTGAGTGGGGCTGACTTAAGTCAGAGGTAGCTTTTAAAGCCAGTGTTGATCAGGTGAACTGGAAGTTCAAGGTCCCTTCAGTAGTTACCTTCCTGAAGTGTATACAAAAAAACCTTCCTAGCATCGTAATTGAGTGACAGGGTGAAAGTCTAGGAAAAACATTCAGAAAATGAAGCAGCAAATAAACTCTCCATTTTCCAGTCTGTATGCACATATCCAACATTCAAGTATAATTGATTTGTCAGCCTTTTACCTCAATTAATTTTGGTCTTGAGATGAAATCATTTGGCTTCCAGATTTTTACCTCCTCAAGCCTTGCTGAGTTTTTGAAAAACGGGTGGTGGAGAAATCTACTTTACTGCAAGACTGGGCATAAGCTGTGCTTCATGAGGTTTGTTTTCTTTAGAGCCCCTTCAACACCTTTGTGAGAGTAAATTGTTATTTCCAAGGCTCCTCCAGTGGACTGGTGCTGTAGGTCCCAGAACACTTGGGAAAAACAGCTTCTATCTCTATGAAGCAATATTTGGAAAGGACAACATCTTTGATGAAAAGAATGTTAGTTACTAGAGTGTTATTTCTCAAGAGGCAGAGACTATTTTCTAAAATTTATATTATTTAAAGGGGAAGGGGTGGGGAGGGAAGGGACGACAGGGAAATAGGATCTATTTTGGTTTTTTTCCTCAGATGGCAGTTTTCTATTTCAATTGAAGCTGTTCCATCACAAATTTTGAAAAATTGATTGCTTCCTGTTGGGGGAGCACTGTAACAATTTTTACCAGGGCGATGAGAGAACTGTTGTTGGGCAAAAGATAGAGAAGTTGCTCCTTCGATAGATCTAAGCTGAATTTTTGAGATTTACGTAATCAGTAGGTAAGATCTGAATATCTTGCAGCCATGTTTTGAATACAATCAGTTTCTTTTTTTCCTCCCTCTTCATCTTGAACAAGCTTTTGTTTCATTTGTAATGGGATATTGTACTGGTTTTTTTTATGATGCATATGTACGCATCTAACTCCAGTAGAATTCACTGTAACAAGTGTAAACTACTGCCACTCATCCCAGGAAAGTTTTATGGGTGTACTTTTAATTGACATTTAATTGGGGTTGTAAATTGATGCTGAATTTTAATGTTTGGAACTAGTTACACTGTGCTGCATACATACTGCTTTTTGCCCCCATCCCTGCCTCTGATCATGGTAAATGATGATCAGGTGGGTAGCACCAAACCAGTTCAGATGAATGCTTTTGTAGTAGCCCCTTTCCACAATAATTAAAGAGGGAATGAGAATCTCTTGCTAAAAATACTAATTTGTTCAATAAGTGTCACTGTTTTAAAAAGACACCACACAATCCCTTGTAATTTCTGCATACCCAATTGAAATTATTAACTGTTGCTCTTAGTGTCAGAGATCAGTACTGTGTGCGTGTGTGTGTGTTGTTTACCTTTCTGGTGCAATGAGAAATTACTCTTTTATGTCAGCAAAGTCAGGATCTCAGAGGACGTTGTGGTACTTTCTGAAAGTGTAAACTGTTTAAGTTCAGGTGAAAAGCAGTTTGGAAGAAAATGTTTCACTCTGAAAATGTAACTAGAATTCTGTTTTCTGTTGTTAAGTGCTATAATGTAGGTTTGCTAATTTTCAGGTACCTATCTTCATGGGGTCTTGGTGTCTCTGCCTGCATTAGTGTGTGGTTCACCTTTGCTTCTCTTTTCTCTTTTTTCCCGGAACACGAGACTGCATGGGGAATATGTTTATTTTCTTTTTATAAACAGTATGATCAATTCCTGAAATAAGTGTGGTAAGAAAAGGCACTTAATAAAATCAACAAAAAACCAAACAAAAAACTAAGCAAGCAAAAAAACCCAGCCCCTACCGAGTCTGTCTGAAGACAGGCTTGAGATGAAAGAAAGAAGACAAAAAGCACCTAACAAATTTGTTGTACCATCACGTTTTCTGTGGCATTTACTATGAGAGGGTGGTTTTGGGGCAGGATTTTGGGATGATGAGTACACGCAGGTGTCCTAGTTCCAGTCCGGGTGCTGTGGTTCAGTGCTTCCCTGCACTGGACTTGGGGCTGCCCTGCAAATCCAGCAGGAGCTGGCAATGCTCCTCCTCCTGGTGCTTCCTCACAAGGAAGTTGTAACTGCAATGAGGTCTCCCCTCAGTCTCCTCCAGGCTGAACAAACCAAGTGACCTCACCTGTTCCTCATACAGCTTCCCCTCAAGGCATTTCACCATCTTGGGTGCTTGCTCTCTTGTGGTGCCCAAACCTGAACACAGGACTTGAGGTTGGGCCACACCAGCACAGAACAGAGTTGGACAACCTGTAAATGTATGGTATATTTTCTCATACTCTTAAGTAGCCTTAAAACCACTTGGGAACTTCTGTATTCCTGTCTTTTCCATAGAAGTCTTTTTCTCTATTTCTTTTCTTCCATTCTGCTGGCTAGACGGCCAGTCCCAAAGAGTGGTGGTGAATGGGGTTAAATCCTGCTGATTGCCAGTAAAAAGTTGAGTTCCCTAGGGCTCAGTACAGGGTCTGGTCCTGTTTAATAAGTTGATTTAAAATCTGGACAGATGACACTAAGTTGGACGAGAGTGTCCAACCGATCTGCTGGAGTATAGGAAGGCTCTGTACAGGAATCTGGATAGTCTGGATCCATGGTCCAAGACCAGCAGCATGAGGTTCAACAAGACCGAAGGATGAGTCCTACACTTACATCGGAACTCCAAGCAGTGCTACAGCCTGTGGGCAGAATGGCTGAAAAGCTGCCCAGCAGAGAAGGACCTGAGGATGCTGGTTGACAGCAGTTGAACATGGGCCAGTGTGCCCAGGTGGCCAAGAAGGCCAATGGTGTGGTAGCCTGTGTCAGCAGTGGTGTGGCCAGCAGGATGAGGGAAGTGATTGTCCCTGTGTACTCAGCACTGCTCAAATCCAGTGACTAGTTCTGGCCCCCTTACTGCAGGGCAGACACTGAGGGGCTGGAGTATGTCCAGAGAAAGGGAACAGAGCCTGGTGAAGGATCTGGAGCACAAGTCCTGTGAGGAGCAGCTGAGAGATCTGAGGATGTTTAGCCTGTAGAAAAGGAGGATCAGGGATGGCATCATTGCTCTCTTGAACTGTCTGAAAGGTGGGTGTAGCCAGGTGGGGCTGGGTCTCTTCTCCCAGACAGCTAGTGACAAAATGTGAGGACATAGGCTCAAGTGCCAGAAGGATGTTTCAATTGAATATTAGGAAAAATTTCTTCATAAAAAGGGTTATCAAACATTGCAACAAGTTGCCAAGGGTTGTGTTTGAGCCACCATCCCTGGAGGTATTTAAAAGCCGTTTAAAAGTATACTCTTAGGGATATGGTTTAGTGGTGATCCTGGCAGTGTTACATTAACAGCTGGACTCTGTGATCTTGGAGGCCATTTCCAACCTAAATGATTCTATGATTTAATCTGCCCCTTTTATATAATCTTGTTTTCCTGCTATATCCTTAAAAGTGAATCCTCATCTGCTGTCCAAGTTGAATTTAGCTGCGGAGTTCTAATATATGTTCTGCCATCTCCTTTTGCCTGCCAGTTCAGCTGACAGAAATGGCAAGAGAGTAATTCAGTGAGAAAAAATGAGCATGTTTTTGTGGCTTTAGAAAGCTGTCTTGGCATCCTTTTAAGAACTAAACACCAGAATTCACGGTGTGAGTCAAATAGCTGCGTGTAAATGAACAGGAGAGTGTGGAAATTGTTATGGTCAGAAAGAATTTGTTTAGTTCTTACCACACATAGCTCTGCCCAGCCTATGAGGTTGTGTGTTTTGGAAGGAAAACGTACATAGCCGAAGATGAAAAGGGGTGTTGGTCTTGTGAGAACCATCCAAAGGTGCTCATTATTAGAAGCAAGGAAACTTTGACAAGGTTGAGAAGAAGAAAGCACCTAGAAAGCAAGACAAGAAACAAAAATACAACCCACCTTGGATTTTCATAAGCTATTTCTAAGGTCAGTTGTGACTTGACCTCAAAGTGTTTTATGAAAATCATTATTCTCTCTTTTCTTCCTTTAGAAATGCTTGTCCTGCCTACTGAAATTTTTCAGTATAATTAGTAAATGTTTGGTAAAAAATATGTAAGAAATACGGTTTTCCTAGAGAGTATCTTACTGTCTTGAACAGAAAAAAATTCCCCAAAGAAACAAGTTGGTTTTTTCTTTCTTCTCCAAAGAGTCTAGTGTATGTATTACTCAGATATTTATATGTGCAGCATGTCCATTTTTATTTAGGTGTTTCTTTAAAACAGAGCTGAAACAAAACAAAACTATCCAGAGATCATGTGCCCTATGCTATAATCCAAAAGGATGCCTTATGCCATGTTATTTACTGTCTTCTTTTCAGTGTTCAGGTTAGTCCCTTTCTATTTTGGAATTGCAGAAAAATGAAACATTTACAAAACTGAAATCCCATACCTTTTTTTTCCCCTCCTGTGCTTGGGCAAATTCCTGCAAAAATTCTTTCAACTGGGGATGCTGTTTCATCACTGTGAACCATTTGAAGAAAGCTACTGCAGGGGCTGCTGCCCTGGGTGGACTGTGTGATATCCTTCATTGCATTTAAGCATTATTTGTCATGCAAATATTGTGAGCTGGATGAAGTGATATACTTTGCATTGAAAAGCACACTACTTGTCAAAGATCCAGATCAGCATAGATCTTCTCTCTGTGTGAAACCTTTTTGCATCCCCTTGGGCTTATTTGTTATACAGTTTTTGGTGCACTTGGAGATCTGGGGCATTATGCTCTGAATATTAATATCAGAGTTACAATGCAAATGAGACCTAGATGCATTTGTCATTTAATATTCTCAATAGTCTGATGAGCAGCGCTGTTGCCCTTCATCTCCAGGTTCTGGATAGTAGTGGATTCTGGTTCAGCTTGCAGTCTGGAAGGCATTTGTTGTGTCGTAGTGCAACAAGAAGAGGAAATTAATGCAGGTTCTGCCACCGGGGGTTCTTCCTCACCTGTTAACTGGCTCAAACTCCCACAATGGGAGAAGGTTAATCCCTGTTTTCCAGTTACTGGCGCTGTTTTCCTGCAAGACTTTAATTTGACAGAAATGGAGGAAACTGTGTGTTGGCTTCCTTGAGTAACACTTAAGCTGCTTGACTCAAAGTCAAGGAACCTAAATTATGCTCTTGGCTCTGCAGCTACAACCTTTGGTACTGGGTGGCTTGTAAGAAGTAGTAGTTTTGCTAACTGGAAGCAAAATTCGTAGTGCAATAGTGCTCAGCACAGTAATGACTGTGGGCGTTGTTGTCATGATAGATTCATACTATTCCCGAAAGAAGTGGAACAAAAGACCCTTTCATTATTGTTTAGTTAACCGTTCTCATTTGATAATTTAAAAAGTTTTCATGAAACTGAAGAAGATTGGTTTGTGAATGACCAGAATAGGCTTGTTGTACTTCATGCAGTATTTGCCAGTACTGTTTAAATAGAATTTACAATTTATAGCAACTGAATTATATAACTTCTGAGTGAAATATGATTAAGGAAACCTGTAAACAATATATTTTACATGAAAAATTATTTGTGTTTCTTTGTAGTGACATTCAACTTATCATAGATATATTTCATTTTTCTATGAAAAACAATTTTTTAAAAACATTCTGCTCAGTTTATGTTTTCTTTAGGTCTTTTTAGGCAACCCTTCAGATTGGGCTGAATTTCTACATGCATTGTGTAAAAAAAAAAGTTTCTGACACAAAGTCGATAATACACAGAATCACAGAGTGATTTGGGTTGCAAGGGACTTAAAAAATAATCGAATTCAAACCCTCTTGCCAGGAGCAGGGACAACTTCCACTATCAGGTTGCTGATAATATGTTTGTTACCTTGCCAATACAGCAAAAGTATTTTGCTAATATTTGTTCTTGTTGAGTAATTTGGGTGACAGAAAACCTTATGTAATGTAACTCATAATTTTCTATTAGAGGGAAGAGGAAGAAGGGATTGTCTGCACAGCTCATTTCTATGATTTTTTTTTCTCCTACAAAAATTTCCATTCCATTATGGAAGTATACTTATGTGTACAGTTTGTGAGTTTTTTTCCCCCTACTTCCTGCATCCTGATAATATAACCCATTGTGATGTTAGCAACCATTTTGTTTTTACTGGAATATGAAAGTAAAATTGATGATCTTTTGACATGGAGCTGTACCTTATTTCTTCTTCATGCCTGTAAGAGGAAACAGAGGGAGTTTCTGCCATTGTTGAAGAGCAGTTATCTTTTACTTCTAGTGGATGTATTTTACAAACCATTTTTTATCACTTTATTTAATTTGAGCCATTCATTGTTCTAGGAACCTGTTTCTTGAGGAGGATCTGTTGCTCTTCTTGGAGTTGCTGTATTGGTGCAATTGTTGGTAGAAGATAAAGAATCTCCTTTTGTGTGAGATGTTGGCTGTATTGTGAAAGATCCATGGATAAAAGTAGTTTTTTCTCATTTTCCTGGATCTTAATCAAAGGTCTGCTCTACCACACACAGATAATTCATGGGAACAGGTCAGTTGGAACCTTCTTCCAAGTGGCTTCCTCAATGCAGAGGAAAAGCCTGTTAAAGGTCCTGTTCCTCTTCAGTCACTTTTCACTATATTAAGAATGCTTGGCAAGCTCTGGCTGCCTGTGTGACACCATCGTGGAGGTGAGGTGCTTCACACCACTCACTGATGTATAGACTGCTTCTCATTTCACTGAACTTCCACTCTCTACAGAGGGCATTTCTTTCGTGTCATCCAGAAATTGAAGTGGATCAGGATCCTTGAAAACCTATAAATCAAAGGCCATCCTTTTTTGTTCATCATAATTATCTTTATGAGGGCAGGTCACTTGTAAAGGCAGTTTCTGATTCTTCTGATGGTGTACCAGGTCTTTGAGACTGGGGATACATAGGTGTTGATGCAGCTTTGGACTCCTGCACCTGGCTGTTCCTGTCAGTGACTACAAGAGTCCCTGGCCCTCTGTCTTTTACATGATAAGCTTGAAGTTCTTGATCATTGTTGTGGGAGTCTGTCTTTAGGGAAAACCTGGGCTCAGCTTTCAAGGTTTATATGCTTACATCCATAGTAGCATATGAATGGGGACAGGAGAAGTTGGAGGGTGAGGACCTCTTATTTGGTGTTACTTCCATAATGGAGCCAACAAGAATGTTTTAGGTGTTCTTTCTGCTTGCTTGGGCAGATTATGTCTTGCTTGCATAGATTATGTGAGAGGAAACACCCTTTTTCTTCCTTGTCTGTAGAGGAAGAGATCAAAACATAGTGCAGGGTGAGTGGAGAGATGCAGCCTTCTGCGGTAAGATTTTGTTGTGAGGTTGCTCTGTTGAGTTTTCTGAGAGCTCTCTTTTTCTTTTCACCTTCCCCAGTTTATAAACCAGATCATCATGCTTAATTTTCTTTCCCTACATGATTCAGGAACATTTTATCAGGATAGACTCCCAAAGTGTGTATTTGTCATTGGAACTGAGCTTGCTTTTTAAGAGTTTCCATTTTAAATGTCTGCGGATAATAGGTGTGATATGTAAAAGAATTGTAATGGCCTTTGTAATCTTGTGCAAGGAGTGAAGTTAGGTTATAGTTTCCTTTCATAGTTAGTTTTTGTGAAGCAACATGTAGGTAAAATGAAAGAACAGTGTCTGGGACAATAATTGTTTGAAATTTTTTTCTATCTCACTTTAAAAGATGTTAATTGAGGTATTCCTATACTGGAGATACTGTTTTCCTTCAAAATGAAACATCCAAATGCAGACACCTGCATCTCTCTGCTGACTGTCTGGTCTCTTCGCTTGCAGCAACATTCCTAGATTTCCTGATTAGTTTTAAATTTTTTTTCAGAAAAATTTCATTTTAAGTTTCAGTGCAGGCAGTGCATTTGTTTTTCTCATTATATTCCTTTAAAGAAGAAAGATAGTCCAAAACCAAGAGAGAAGAGTCCTTGCTTTATAACTGCTACAGCTAATATATGATGTTTCACCATTTTTATTCTCTTATGTTGTCATGGTCTTTTCTTCTCTATTTGGAGTGCTTCTGAAGCTTTTTCAGAGCAAGGGGGAGGAAAACAGAAAAGCTAAGAAAACAGGGCTAGAGAAGTCTCAAAGACATTCTTACATTTGTTTCTTTTTCCTACCCTTTTTGTAAAATAAATAAATAAATACCAGTTTTGGAAGCTGTGAATGTGAGTCTGTTGAGAGGAATGTGCTCTTTAGAAATGCTGGTGGAGATTCTAAACTATTTTGACCAAACTTTTATTAGAAGTTTTACTCGTGTCCAAGTGGGTAGCTGAGTTGGGGTCTGGTGTCATATGCTTCTCTTGGATCCCCTTGATGTTTACCCTTGGCAGCTCAGTCATGAAGGTGCAAACCTCTGTTCATCCTAGTTCTACTGACTAGTGCAGAGGTGGGGTCACAGTCAAAATGCAGGATTGCTGAATTCAGCCTTTATTTTGGATGGAAAAACTTGAACATAAGTGTTGTCCCTTTGTGACCCTCCTACCCACTGTTCTCCCTCCCCCAGACCCAACAACTCCACCAGAATATGAACAACACAATCCTTAACGTTTTCCACGGCTGTCTGAATTTATACCCTTTATATAGCAGTTAAAATCAGTCTACTAGTGAAAAATGAAATCTGTGTATGGAGGTTTTGGTTAGCATTGTGTACAAAACTTGTCTTCCTGTCTGTTTACTGCCTGTGAAACTTACATAAAGTCTAGGGGAAAAGTTCACTTGAGGCTTAAATTTCACAGCATTCATGCAGCATAAATGGGAGTGATAGCTTGACCTATTTTCCAATAAAGTAACTATCTGTCTGTGCGATTAGCTTATCGTTCTTACGAATAATACCTTACTAAATGTTTGATGGCAAATACTGTTATTTGCAGTAAGTATCATTTTGTATTTATTTCTCCTTTTTCTTGCTGGACCCAAGCCCGCACAGTTCTGCAAAAACTGTAAAATATTATAGCCAATATATGAATTTTCAAATAATCTTCAGTGTGCTTATTTTCGTTTTTCTTTTAATTTTAAATTAGGTTCCTGGTGGGGTGAACCCATAAGTATTTGGAAGAAGAATAAGGTGCTGCATAGTGTGTTTTTGACACTTCATTTAAAAACAAACATAAGATTACAGCACCGCATTTACCTGGAATCTCTGAAACTGGGAGTTGGTAAAACTCACAGTACATTTCCTTGCTGTGGTTTTGATGTGTTTCTGTGTGAAACTGACGGCAGGATTTGTTTGAGTATGTAGGCCACTATTGTATTAGAATTACATAACGGTGTTGAGTGGTGGAAACAGATGAAAAGACGGCGTTCCCTCACAGATTATATCCTGCAACAATGAAGACAGCTCAGGCTCTGCAGAGAATGTGGTCACATGCAGTCAAAAAGTTGGGGATTTTGAAAGGGCACGTGAGTTGCTTTTTGTTACATCTTGCTCCACATCTTTTCTTCCCCTCCTCCCCTCATATATCCCTCCCCTCTGCAACTCAGTTTTTATAGCTAGATGATTGTTGTGGCAGGTCTTCTGGTTCTGTTCCTCTTTCGGCATGAATGAAGTTGTCTTCGGTGGTCTCTCAGTAGCAAGTAATTGTCTAAATCTCTTGATGACTGTCAGTTGGAGCTGCAACAGCTGCCTGTTTGTTGCACACCAGCAATTTTAGCACTTTGACTAGTTTCCTTTCAAAGATTCTGCTAAACAGTCTATTTTAGGTATTTAGAAAGCACCTGTCATTTTAGTATATTAGCATTATACAGATTTAAGCAAATCCTGACTACAGTGTTCTAATTAGAAATGGACTGACTATAGTCCCTAATGAATATAGAGTAGCTAATTACAATACTTTGCGTTTACTGCAGGTAGCCTGTTGTCTGTGTGAAGCCTGTGTGGATTTGTAAAGCAGTTACTGTTAGTAACTGGAGGTGGGGTTCTTAACCATTTTGCCTGCCTTTCTCTCTCCAGTGTTTTGGTGTGCAATCTTGCAGTGAAACTGCGATCCTGTAAGGGATGCACAAGCTGCTCAGGATCCCTTTGTGTTTCCTTACAGATGAAGTATGAAGAAATTGGCAAGGTGATGAAGGCTTTTCATAACTCATCACTTGATGCATTCAGAGGAGAGTCACATCACTAAATGTGGAGTACAGGAATTTCGCAATTCGGGTGGAGATTTAGATACTAGTTTTGATCAAGTCCCCGACATGATTTGTAACGTGTAGTCTCTCCCCCTCTCTCAATCTTCTCTTCTCCATTGCTCTGATGGTATGGTTTAGCATCGTGACAATGGCAAGCAGCAGTACATCTTATAATGTTAAAGAGATTATCATCTAGAGATTGTTTTTGCCTTACGGCAAGGTGACCATTCAGTTCTTTGAACTGTGTTGCAGAGCCTGCATTGCTGTATCAGTACAGCAGAGCTAGTCATGTTGTCTTGGTAATTACATTGTACAAAATCAGCTTTGCAAGTACATAGTGTACTTTCTTTCCCTGATGCAGCATATGGGAGGCAGTTTCCTAAGGAGCAGTTTCAAAAAATGGTTTACTTTAACAAATGCTTGCGCATTTAAGGGTGAATTGCTTCATTCTATTTTGCTGAATTTTCAGTAACAGTTTCAAGGTAAAAATAAACCCCCCAAAACTTACACAGTCACTGATACTATGAGGTTCTTTTTCTAGGCACAAATGAGATGACACTATAGGCTTGGTATCTTGCAAGACCTTAATTTTAGTGTCTGTAGGCAGTAGTTTCATTCTTACTACTTTTTTTTTTTTTTTTTTGACCAGATACCGTAAGACTTACTTGTCAGAGTAAAGTAAACTTAACTCTGTAGGCTTATGATGCTTTGGTTTACTATCCAATCCATCTCTGCACTTGTACACAAGGTTATACTTATGCCACTGCTCATGGAAGGCCTAGTTTTCTGGAAGGAAATTCCCGTAAGTTACCTGTTTCATATCCGTACATCTGTCCCTGAAATCTTTACAGTACTTTCCTCTGTCTCTTTCCTGCAGTGTTGTACTGAATAAGCGGTCATTTCTCAGGCCTGTTTTTGTCCCCATGGATAGTAAACTCTCGCTGACTGCCGCCTGCCTGCCTTATTCTTGCACCTACTCAGAGCTGGCCTTACTATTCTTGGCTCAGAGGTAGCATTGGTAGGAGCTGCATACAGTGCAAACTGAATTTTCAGCTGCAAACTGAATTTAAGTGATGTTTGTGTTACATGTGTAAGTTACTGAGGCTTTTTTACCAAGAGGAGGATGGAAAAGGTTTTCCGTCTTCTGTGCTTCTACAAAATTTGAACCTACCTGCTTGTCCTTCAAATTTTACCCGTTATTTGGTACTAACTTTCATTCCTAAAACTTTTTTCAGTGAAGACAGTTGGAATTTAAACAGCACTGAGGCCCTTCTTCAGCATAGACTCATTTTTTGCAGAGCTTAAAAATACGTAGAAAAGCAGGACTGTAGGAAGGGTCAGTAGCAGGTAAACTGTTTCCTACATGCCAGACAAGCAAACCTTGTCACTTAAATTTATGGCAGCATCACAGTGGTTCAAAAGAAGAGCTTAGTTAAGGAAGGAGGAATTTTTCACTTGTGGCAAAGATTTTCTGTGTAAGGGAATATATCAAGTAGTTCAGTTTCAGACAGCTGAAAGCTTAGCTATGTTAGCTGGTTGAATGATAATACCAGATAAAATAATTTTACTATGTGATTCAGCACACTGACCCCAAGACACATATGTTTTAATACTAATAATTATGATCACTTTCTTGTTGATCTAAACAAGTCAAAATTTAAAAGCAATTACTTACATGTATTACTTTTAATATAAACCATCATCTCCTACATCTATTTTTAATTTTCTTTTTAATTAGATGCCAGAGGTTCTGGAAACTGGAAAGCATTGTTCATTTTCTGGCAGAACAGTGGAAATTTAACACTGTTCAGTGTTGTAAAATTCCTGGTAAGAATGCTGAATGTTTTGCATATTCCTTCAGCATCTCTGAGCAGGACTTACTTTTGTTTTTCAGTACAGTGAATGTGCAATGGAAAATGTAAATCTAGTTTCTCTCTGTGGTGCACTGAATCAACTGGAAATACGCAACAAGGGGTTTTTTTGCATATGAGAAATAACATCCATAGCTTACTGAACAGTTGTGCATTGTAAGAAATCTTGCTCTGAAAATGCAAGGGATGCCTTAAAGTACAGGCGTACCCTTCTTGTGTCACTTCTCTGTCTATTGTTTTGGAGTTTAGTTGTCAGTACTCCCTATGATGCCTTTAAAAAGACCAGTAAGTCTCAACTGAGCTTCTGTCTGAAATTCAGTTTTCTGATATAAAGAAAGACCACTTTCAGTAAAAACAAGTAAAACAGTATGTTCATTGCAATATGCAATGCCAGGATTTTTCTTCTGCAATGGATGCTTTCCATTTTGAAATGTTTGCAGTGTCATTTTTCTGCTGTGCAGTGGCTGATTTATCTCCTAGTTTTACAGGGCAGACACTGAAGGGGCTGGCTGTCTTCTATATGATGGATCACAGCTGGGTGATTACTCTGTATTATATTTTAAGCTGTGATGTTGGAAATATTTCAGATTATATCATGTAAGATAAAGTGATGAGTTTTAACTGGAAATGTGGGGAACAAAAAGTGTCTGAGAAGCATCACAAAATTTGCTATACCTGTACTGTATAGTGATATATTGTATTTTCCTGTAAAATTTAATTTCGTGATGGGAACCTAAATATTTAGTTATGTAATTCATAGTGGACAAAACATTTTGTTAAATCCACATGAACAAGATGCAAGAGATCTGGAGTCTAGTTCCTTTTGAAAAATCTCAGTTTCAACTGCTAATCTTTCTGCATACTGGGACAGAAAGGTCTTCCGTAAGTATTTTATGTGTTATTTGGATCAGGGCTATAGAATGCTAGTTGATCTGAATTGATCTGAATTAAATGTTTTTACTGAATAGGGATTTTCCAGAAAATCAGAATGAGCTGTTAAATCAGTGAAACATGAAGGCATTCTACCTGGACCTACTAATATTTTTTTTTCCTTTTTAGAGAAAAATGTTCATTAATTGAAATACATACATTTCATACTAATTCTCACAAAATAATAGAATATGCACTTTATTTCTAAACCTGCATTTTAGTGGGGTATTTCACATCTTAATTTAGATAGTTATATGCTGTGTGCTTTACTAATTGGTTTCTGTGTGCAGCAGGCCCCAGGCATGGAAGAGCTGATATGGGAACAGTACACAGTGACCTTACAAAAGGTGAGTGAGCGCCTGTTATATTTTTAGTTTTCAAATATTCAAGCACTGGTTTACTCTGAATATGTTTTACAATAGATGTTATTAGCATGTCTCAGTCTAGAATATGATTAATACATTGTCCAAATATGGTTTTTATTTTAAAGCTTAGTTGCTACTCATACAATAGCCCAACTCTTTAATGTTAGGAGTAAATTCAGTTAACGATTTAACTGCCGTATTTACTGCTGTTTGGCCTTTCTAAGGGGGGTGTAATATTCCTCATGTCAGCCACGTAGCTAAATTCATTATTGAAGAGGTTTAAAAGTAAAGCAAACAGTTCTATCAAGCAGGTTGTGGTTAATGTCCAAACTTTGTAACTATCACTGAACAGGATTCCGTTGATTTTGTTTTTGAAATGTATTTTAATATATACTAGTACAGAAACTATTGGAAAGACACTGTCATTAAAACTTGTAAAACAGGTGGACTGTAGGTGTCACTTCAAAACTTTTTCTTTTTAGAAAAGGGGAGTATCTCATCAAGTGGAATCGTTTTGAATTAAAGAAAATAGAGCACTTGTGCCCGTGTTCTTTAATAGCCAGGCTGCCACACCACACTACAAGGTGTGCACTTGGGCTTCAGTGGTGGTAATCTTCCCAGCTGTTCTGATGGTTTGGGTTCAGTGAGCAGCCTCCACCAAGCTACTCAAGTTTTTTCTCATCTTCTGCAGTGAACTGACCTTGCTGACCCACGGTGAAATAACGATCTTCTCTACATAGCTTTCGTGTGAGAAAGTACGGTTGAGAAGAGGTTGGTTTTTAGGTTACAGAGATAGACAGGAAAAACATTGCAGAAGAAGACCTTAGTTCCTGTATTTTCCAGCATTTCAGGTCTCTGATGCCATGTAAACTGGCATTGCTACTTTACCACAGAGACAAACTTAGGCTACTGCGATGGCAAAGGGCTTTTTGTATCAGCCAGTACTGTTGAATTTTACCATTATGTTGAATCATTGTTTTGGTGTAAAGCATCAAACTGCTTCCTGTAAAACTAAGCTGTACCAAGTGAAGTACTGTTTTAAAAGAAAACCACATTTTTTCATCCTCAAAGAAATAATCAATTACTATCAGCATGAGTGGAACATGAGGTGACATATTATGAACTGCACTTGCTGAGTGGGTGTTGAGGGAAAAGCATGACTTTATTTGGTGTATTACTTTGCCACTTTGTTAAATTTTTGTTAAAAATTTTGTAAAAATGTAGCATAATTTGTAATTTTTAGTGATATGATGTGTATGTTAAATAGCTGATAAAGTTAAACTTTTGTGGTTTTGTCTCACCTTGCTGTCAGCAGTTCAGTTATGCTAACATTCTCAGGTTTAATGCTCTTTATTTGCTTCCTTGGCATTGTGAAGCATTTCTTTGTTTTTATTTAATGCTATCTTAGGTCTTCTATGGATCTGTTATTTCTATGATGACAGATTTGATGTAATTTACATATTTAAAATAGCTGATTGTGACAGAGGCTGATTATACAGACAGTGCACAAGTTAACTTCTTGCTCTTTGTAATCAACCATGATCTTGTTATTTTAATTAAGGTGTAAGTAGTTAGCAGCTACTTAGCAATCATAATGAAGATGAGATTCTGAGAAAGCTTCTCCACTCCCCCAATCTAATAAAATAGATTTACCTAACAATAAATTTTGTATGAATAACCCATAGGATGGTGAAGCAAAATGCAGGCAAATTTAGTGAGTTCTTTATTTAATTACTAGCAATCATAAGGCTTTAGAGGTTTTGGAAGACAGGAACTTGTCATCTTGATACATGGATGTGTAAACCTAATCTTTTTTAAAAGATGTGTTTCTACCGCACTCTGCATGCAACTATCATATTTTAAATTGTATCTGCTTAGAGTGCTGTCATGAGAACATTCATGTTCTTCTTCTTTCTCCCGGTCAATATTCCTGATTGTATTCAAGTTTTGTTGTATTTGGTTATGTTCGAAAGGATTCAAAACGAGGATTTGGGATTGCAGTTTCTGGCGGCAGAGATAACCCTCATTTTGAAAATGGCGAAACGTCGATAGTAATTTCGGATGTTCTTCCAGGTGGTCCAGCAGATGGATTACTTCAGTAAGCACATTTTTCTTTGTCTGGCATTTTGAAGGGCATGACTGTAGAATACATAATAAAATCTTTAGGCAGATGTAGTAGAAATCCTGGTGATATAATCATCTCAAGATTTGAACACCTAGATGTCTCTTTTAGTAAAACCCCAAAACAAGTAAACCCTACATGGAGGTGTTAGTTGCTCTTTGGTAAGACATTACATTTCAGTGGTGGTGTTGAAAAGTCTTTAACAGTAAAGTTAGTTTCTATCAAGATTGCATTTCATTTAAAGAAGCAATAGAAATAATTAGTATCTTAAAACATCCTCCATGTTCCTCTTCCCATAAACATGTTTAGTAATCAATAATTTGTTTCCAAAAATTACTTAAGTCAGCCCAGAGAAGGTTTGCTAAATATTTATTTTATATCTGAAAGAAAAAATTATGGAAGTAAAGAGTTTCCATTGTCTTTCTGATAACTTCATCCTTGGTAAGGCTGCATCAATCATGTACAAACAATCTGTAGTCTGAGAGTTTCTGTCCTACATCAGTTTTTCATCCTTTGAGCTGGAGTATCTGATGAGGACTAGACTATTTGGAAGAATGCCAAATAATTGTGCAGCAATAATAAATCAAGAATAGATTCTGTCCCTTTTGCCATGCACTTATGTTTGGTCAGAAAATGAAATGGCTGCCATGGGAGTTGTTGAGTAACTAAATGAAAGGGTAATTGTAAAGCATGTAACAAACAATTTTAAACGTAAGTGTACAAATCCTGTGTTTAACAGCAGTGATCCCTGCCACACCACCAGTCATCCATCCTGTTTCACAATCACCTGTGACTTGGGAGTGAAATCATGTCCAGAAATTACAGAAGATCATAGGCAAATTGATTATGGCAAGAGAATACCAAGATATTTGAGCACATTAAGACAAAACATATTCTGAAGAAAAATGAAGGCAAAGCCATTTCTCCAACAAATCAGGGAATATAGGTCTAACCTTCAGAGTGTGTGGGTAAAATGGTCCTGTCATCTTTTGCAGGGTAAAATGAGCGCATGTAGATGGACCCCTTGACATAATATTGCAACATTAAGTTTAATACTCACTTTGGATGTGTGGACTGTGTCTGTAGAGCTATTCTAATTCCTAAACCGGGAAGATACTGAAATATAGCATGCTGTTCTGGCATACTCATCCACTGAAAGGAATTGGAAGGGTATGAAAAGAGACACAAAAATAATTTAGGAGTTAGAGTGCCTTACAAATGGAAGCTTACAGTATATAATCTTCTTATTTAAAAAGAAGATTGTGATGTGATTTGATAATGATGAAGTTAAAATGGTTGGTACCAAAGAATTCTTTCATCTAACAGAAAATGGCAAAGGAACCAGTAATTTGTTGACTGACTATAGTTGTTTATTTGTTGACTGACTACAGTTGTTTATTTGTTGACTGACTACAGTAATTTGTCTGACTATAACTGGGTAGTCACCAGAATAAACTAAGATGAGGAGTATGAAGAGTGGTAATTTGGGTTTTTTCATTTTCTTCACTGTTTGCATTGAAGTGCCTTTATGAAATTACACTGTTAAATTAATCAGTTGTTATGGGGCTATTTCATAGGGGACTAGGTGAGTTAGTGGTCTATTTGTTATGCAGGTGGTCTGAACAGAAAAGTAAGTAATCTCAGTTGGCCTATGATTAAGGGCAGGGAGGACCTCTTGTGTATTATTGTTTTGTTGGGGTTTTTTTCTCCCAATCACCTTTCTACAGAGTAGATGTGACCTGAACACCAGATTTTAAGGAAAATGTACTGCAATTGTACTTGTCAGCATTTGCCTAAATACTGATACGACTTCAGCAGTTTGAAGCTTTTGTGAAATTCTTATGTGAAAGAAGTCTAGCACTAGGTGTGCAAAACTAGGAGTCCTGAGAGAACTAAATAAAAAATTTCAGTACTCATCACAAATATTCTTTAAAAAACATTATGGCAAGGTACTTAAGCTGAACACAGTATATGCACAAAGGTGGTGCTGCTCAAGGTCTAATTTTTACATGTACTGAAAACTGCTTCTAATACTCAGGTGTTGTAGAGTTGATATAGGAATCAGTTTTAAATTAAAACTCCTTGCTGAAAGGAATTAAATCCATAGGTTTCCTCTGAAAAAAATTAAAAAAGAAGAAACGTTGTTCTGCTGTTTTCATGACTACTCCTCTAAAATTCTCTTTCCTGTTTTTATCTCCCTTCCCATTTTCAGAGAAAATGACCGAGTGGTCATAGTTAATGGGACCCCGATGGAAAATGTTCTACATTCTTTTGCAGTTCAGCAGCTTAGGAAAAGTGGAAAAGTGGCCACTATTGTAAGTAGATTCCAAATTTATTCAGTGTGCAGTGGTATGTACCTACAGAACCAGTTGAGATTTTGGTTTTGTTCTATAAAGTCTATTTAACTGCACAAAGCAAAGTACTGTGCCAGATGCAAAGGACAAAATAAATAAAGCAAACACATAGTTTCTGCAGGTGAAACAAATGGAAATCAATCAACAGCATCCCAAAGTTATCTTGTTGAAAAACTGAGATTTATATTTATATTAACAAATGGTGAGGCAAATAATGTTCTTCATACGCAGATCTTGTCCAATAATAAATAGAATATTTTTCTTTTTCCCCAACATAAATTTAAAACATGAAGAATATTATCTGTCCAGTTTCAGATTCTGTTCTTTGATAAGAGTTTGTTTGTTGGTTTGTTTGTTTTCTATTGTACTGAACAGGTAGTGAAAAGACCAAGGAAAGTGCAGGCTGCTGCCCTTCAGAGAAGCCCCTCCCTTGACTATGAGGACAGAGCTTTAGATGTAATGGATGACCATGCAGAATTTGATGGCAAAAGTGCTCGAAGTGGCTACAGTGAGAGAAGCTGGCACAGTGGAAATGGGGGGCGCAGCCAAAGCTGGGGAAACAACCTGGATGCGAGCTACAGAGATGAGCATGACCGAGGGCGTAACCGGAGCAGAGACCGTGGCAGGGAGGGCAGCTACAGCCGCGAGCGCAGCCGGGGCAGGAGCGTTGACAGGAGCTTGGATCGAGACTATAGGAGGGATCGGAGCAGAGGAAGGAGCATTGACAGGGATGCTGGCTATGAGCGGGACTACAGAGGAGACTACAGCCCACCCAGTTACAGCCATGGATCTTTATCTGATCCAAGATATGGGAGGGAAATGAGGAACCATAGTCGGGACAGGCTTCGTTCCCGCAGCCCTTCACCCGAAATACACCACCAGCATGAGTACCTGGGGCTGCAGGATCAGAGTGCACCAATCAGTGTTCTCCTAACGAAAGGCAGACATAATGAAGGTGGGTGTAACAGTGGAAGAGATGAGCTGACTTCCAGTACAGCATGGGTTTTGGTGGGGTAAAGAGAAGAGCTGAATTACTTTCTACTTTTGCGGGTTAAGTGTTGACTTTTTAAACTGATGTTTTAAGTTGTTCTTTCATTCTTTCTGGCTGATTAGGGATGCTTTTTCCCAGAACTTTGAACTTTACCTTTGAACAAAGATTTGTTCACCTATATCATTTCAGTCTTTTCAAACCACTGTGTTCTTGGTTTTCCATTTTCTCTGCCCTTTACTTCTGGTTCTGATGGGAAAGCAGGGATCTGATCATGGTTCAGATTACACTTGGCACACTACAAAAGGGTTAGGTAGATAGGATAAAAAGTAGACTCTGTCTTTAATAATATGGTTTGTTTGGTTCTGATCATTAAAGAATACTGAAGTAGCTGCAGCTGAAATACTGAAATAGCAGTATTTCAGCCTTTTTTTGCTAAGTATCAAAGTGTGTATATGAAAACCAAAAACCTAAATTTTTTTCACTGTGAAATAAAGAGTTGTGCTGGAAAGCATATCTCAGATTAGGTTGTTCATAATTTTCTGTTTGGGGTTTTTTGAGGTGGGTTGTGGTTTATTTCTGGAGGGGTTGGTTGTGGTTATTGGGTTTTTTCCTAATCTGCCCTGTTGTAATTTAAAATTTTTTTGCTCATTAACTTCATATGCAGGAGCTAATGTCTTTTTTTCATTGTCTCTGGCAACAATCCTTTCTCCTCCTTCCTCTTGCTCCTCTGCATGTAATGTTTCCACTTGTAAAGATAATGCATATATACACACAAATAAGGAGAAGTTTAAGGTGCATCTGTTAACTGTTGTTTAGCTATACCATAATAATCTCTGCCATTCATATGGATGCTTTGCAGACTTGCTGAAATGTGGTGATCTTTTAAAGCAGAGTAATATTCTGTTGTTCTAGCATGCATGTTTTTTAAGGATGTTGCTTTTCTTTGTAAATAGTAAATATACTGACCCAAGTAACTTAGATCACAGGGAGAAAAGGGGCAAGGGTATAAAAAAAAATTCCTTTGCCTGAAACAACCAAGGCATTTCCTGGAGTACAGATAGGATAGTCAGCACACAGCAACTGATGAAGTACTTCCATTAGTGCTTTTTGACCCTTTTCCCTCTCTATGCTGTGCAAAATATGAATCAGAAGCTAGTCCAGTACATTAACAAGCAGCTCCAAACACCAGTCGTTCAACTGTAATGGGATTTGGGTTGTAATGGCAGGAGAGGTATCGGAGACTCAGCTTAGGGTAAAGTGGCTTTACTAGGCCTACCTTCTCTTCTCTTCTCTTCTCTTCTCTTCTCTTCTCTTCTCTTCTCTTCTCTTCTCTTCTCTTCTCTTCTCTTCTCTTCTCTTCTCTTCTCTTCTCTTCTCTTCTCTTCTCTTCTCTTCTCTTCTCTTCTCTTCTCTTCTCTTCTCTTCTCTTCTCTTCTCTTCTCTTCTCTTCTCTTCTCTTCTCTTCTCTTCTCTTCTCTTCTCTTCTCTTCTCTTCTCATGGTGTTTGATGCATGCACATTGTGTAGTTTTTTAAAACAATGCATCCTTGCTCATCTTTGAAGTTAGTGGATTATCTTCTTGGTTCCAGAGTATGGACTCCGTCTTGGAAGTCAGATCTTCATAAAAGAAATGACCCGTACTGGCCTAGCAACCAAAGATGGGAACCTTCACGAAGGAGATATCATTCTCAAGGTCTGTTCTGTCTTTACTGCTAGCAGTTTGGCAGCACTGGTTATAGTGGTGATTCTGAACTAAGTCATGTTATAGTCAAGTTCACTATTAAACTTGAGCACTATGCAGACTTGTTTGTTATTGTTGCCTTTTTTGTGTCCAGATCAATGGTACAGTGACAGAGAACATGTCTTTAGCTGATGCCCGAAAATTGATTGAGAAGTCACGTGGGAAGCTCCAGCTGGTTGTTCTCAGGGACCGAAAGCAGACACTGCTCAACATTCCTTCATTGAACGACAGTGACTCAGAAATGGATGGTGAGGTTTAATGTGGATCTAAAGTTCTGGACTCTCTGCAAGGACAAAATGAAGCTTATATTGTTTTGCTGCAGTAGCGTGGTATTAGGTTCTTTAAGAAAAACAATGAAACACAAATACTCAATTAAGCAACAAGGTCCCTTCCTTTAGGTGAAAATAATTTTGTAGTAACCATATAATTGCATTGTAGGAAGGGGCAGAGATGGAAGGACCGGTATTGGTCTGACAAAATCAGTCTTACTTCTTGGAACAAGAAAATCAGTTGCCTTAATAAAAATTTTTAAAACAAGTGCATTGGACTGGTCTCTCCTTCTGAGGACATTAACATTCGTGGCAGCATTCAAATGGAGGCAAGAAATGTCAGGACAGAGGAAATTAAGTGCCCCTGGATAACTGGGTTCTACTCCCAGCACCTGTTCTATACAAGTGTGTGAGCTGTATTTCTCAGCCTGATCTTGCTTTGGGAAGGGCTCAGAAATTTTGGGAGAGGAGGATGTTCTATTATTTGGAACAAGATATTTGCTTTTCTGGTGTCAGAATGTGGGGTGGAACTTTCTGTAGGTTTTACTGTGAAGTCTGAGGTGCAGTTCAAATGTGAGGGCCACTCTTGTTTCCTTTGCTGCTGAAGGACAATGATGTGAGCCCTGTTGATGTGCAGATGGTCTTCTGTTTGGAAACCTCTGTGACACCTCAAAATCAAAGCCTGCTAGCACTAGCTAATGTGTCTGTGGTATGCTCAGAGTAGTTGTGTGATGTGAGTGTGTTTCTTAAAAGTTGTGTGAAACTTTCCTGAAATACTTTGGGAGGATGGAGGGGTGGGAGCACTAAAAGGCGCTTTTTGAATCTTTGTCAATTCCAACTTGAAATGAGAGTGGGCTGAAATGTTCAGAGTATCCTCTATGTGAAAACTTTGTAAATACACATGCTGACCAGGTGAGCAGATAACTTCAACAAATCCTGCATGTCTTGATTTGCCATTCTCTTTACAGATATATCTGAAATAGAGTCAAACAGGTCATTCTCCCCTCAAGATGACAGGTTACATCATTCTGATCTAGATTCACATTCATCCAATGAAAAACTGAAAGAGAAACCAAAGTAAGAAATGGTGTTCTCTAGTTCTTTTTTCTCATGCTAATCAAAGAAATTATTCATATATACATATATTCTTATCTGGTTTTATGACACTTTTTTTTCCTATTTCTTTCTTTTAGTGCAAAAGAGGATCCCTCCAGTAGGATGTCCAGAATGGGAGCTATGCCTACTCCGTTCAAATCAACTGGTGACATTTCTATTCCTGCTGTTACAGCTGTAGACTCAAACAAAGAACTGAAGCATCAAGATGACCCAGCAGGTGAGAATAAAGGTTTCAGTTGATTATTTTTCCCCATGCACAGAATGTCCATTCCCTCAACCATATTGACAAAACTGGTGTGCTCTTTATGTGGACCCCACCCTGACACACAGAGAAGAGGTTTGTCTTTGCTTTGTGGTGCAGGGAAGAAACACCTCATATTTTTTGACAGCAGTTGCTTATTACAATTACCACCTGAGAAAAGCAAATAGTCTTCTAGAACATCTGCTGTTAGACCATTGTCCTAAGCAGACAAATGAAGTCTGATCTAGTGAGTTATGTATCCCTTCCTTGAACTTTCTTTTCTTTTTCAAGAATAAAAAAACTAAAAATAAATTAATTTCAGTCAGACATGCTTGATTTTTAAATCTGTATTAATCTGTGGCATGGAGTGTTTGCTATCTGATACCTAAAAAATCCTGCTATGTATAACTTTTCCAGTATCTCAGTAACTTCTTTTGCCTTTTTATTTACATTTAGTGCCTCAGCCAAAAGCAGCTACACGAACAATTCTTAAACCCAGCCCGGAAGATGAAGCAATATATGGGTAAGGTGGCACTTGCTGAGCTCTTTTGCACTCAGTGTTCTTCCAATGACCGGTAATACTCCTGTCATAGCTTAATGCTGAGGTGACGTGGCTGCAAACTGATGATATTTGAGATGAGCTTAGTTTTAGAAATATCTACCTGGAATCTATGTGGAAGGTATAGGACACCCTGTGTTTCTGGGCTTGCATGGAAACATACGCAAGTGTCTTGTTTGGGTTTTTTTTTGTTTTTTTTTGTTTTTAATTAAGCAGAAATCAATTCACATGTTTTCCTTTGAGAGTTTTCAAATACAGAAATTGAAGGAATAGGAATGTTGGAATTGTATGGAGAAGCCTTACATTTTGAAAATGTTCTGTAGCTTGGTGTATTTTCTTAAATGGATTTTCTTCTCAGACCTTTTCTGGCTTGGACCCTGCATATGTTGTCATTGATGTGCAAATTAATCAAGTGATTATTTTGGTGAAGGGGAATTTATAATACAGGCTTAGGGTATTACTGAGAATGGCTGACAGATAAGTAGTGTCCTCTGAGTTGGAAGGTCACTCAGGCATACAGCTTTTCTGACAGCAAAAAAGCTGAGCCTAGTCCAGTAGTCTCTCCCACTGCAATGGGAAAGGACTGATTGTTAACATATCAGTAGATTATATTTGAAAATATTTCTCATTACAAGAAAAATTTAAGACTTCTAACAAACATGTTAAATAATAAAGAAAATAGGTATCAGTTTAATTCATATGACAGTTCTTTAGATTATAGAAGAAAAAGCAATCAGTATGATTACTCGTAACTCAGTCTGTTTTCACAGAAACTTCAGGTGCTCATATGACAGAGGATGCAGTAGGTAGGGAGCTATTGTGGGGTTTCAAAAACAGGGATCTGTTTCCCTTCTCAGTCAGGTCTGTACATGCCACTTAGTCACTGTTCCTAGTTTGTTTTCCACTCTGAAAAATGCAAATTCTCTGCTTCCTGCCTTCAATGAAGTCAGCAGTAAATACAGCCTATATAGCAAAAGAAAGGGTATAAGAATATTATTAATATGATATTGTTGAAAGGTGGTAATTTTTTTTTCCTTTGGCATCCTAATATTGCTATATGTTGATATGATTACAGTAATTTCATGATTACAAGCCGCACGGACTATAAGCCGCATCTCTGGGTGTTGGCAAACATTTCGTTCTTTGTCCATACATAAGCCGCACCCAATTATAAGCCGCTTTGTTGTTCGCAGCGAGGACCCGCGTGCAACAAAGTTGCCAAATAGTAACAGAATCACGGCATGGCAGGGTTTACTGGCTCGGCTCAGGCTGTGCAGGCTGGGCCCGCTTGGGGCTGCTGACGGGGGCGGGTGGCCCAGCTCGGCGGAGCTGCTCAGGGCTGGCCACCGCTGCCGCCAGGCTCGCTCACCCCGGCCTGGCGCTGCCCCACGGTGGCAGGTGGGGACGGAGCCCGTTGGCACCCGCGGTGGCAGGCGGGGGCAGAGCCTACCTGCTCCTGTGGTGGCAGGCGGGGGCGGGAGCCCTCTGCTTCCCCCACGGGCCACGGGGATGGCAGCACGGAGGCCCCCGCCTCTCTCTGCACCACCTCCCCCCCCCCCCTTCCCACTGCCAGCATTGAGCCAGCCCCACCCACCGTGCAACAGAGTAACCAATTTGTAACAATCACATAAATGCCGGGTTTTACTGGCAGGTGCTCGGCTCAGCACCCTGGCTGGCGCTTCGGGGGTTGGAAATTTCAGAAAATTTTTCACATATTAGCTGCTCCTGAGTGTAAGCCACATTTCCAGGGTGGGAGCAAAATTTTAGTCAGAATGGTGCGGCTTATAATCGTTAAATTACTGTACTTCCTTTTTCTGTTTGTGAATCCTGTAGTCCTAATACAAAAATGGTGAGATTCAAGAAGGGGGACAGTGTGGGTCTACGACTGGCTGGTGGAAATGATGTAGGAATATTTATTGCTGGAATTCAAGAAGGCACCTCAGCTGATCAGGAGGGACTGCAGGAAGGAGATCAGATTCTTAAGGTATGAGTATGTGTCCCTGAAATTCAAATGATTTCTGTATATTCTAGTTTGCTTCTTAGAGGAAATATGGGAGAAATTAAGATTTTGGGAATCAGTGCTTTGGAAGGGGGTCTATGTGGTAGAGGGATCTTACAGAAATGAGTTTTTGAAGGAGAATTGTATACCAAACTTTAGTTTGTTTATAATGTTGTGGAAAGAGTAGTTAAATATTAGTGAAGAAAATTGCTGCAAGATAGGGCAATACATTTTTTGTACAATGTTTCTTCCTAGTTTTGGAGGGGGAAAAATTGGGGCCATCATAATTTTCTTCTTTCATCCTTCTCCAGTTTATTCGGGTTATGATGATTTATTTTTCAAGTTTCTGATTTATATCATCTGTGCCACTTCATTCTGCTTTTTTTCTGGAAATTCAAATGGAAAGTTAATATCATTTTCCCTCTACCTCTTTTCATTTTCCTCTTCTAGAGGCTGTTAAAGCTGAAGAAACAATCTAGAAGTGTACAACCAGAACATTTTATTTCAGGAAGATTACTGTTAATAGCTGGGATTACAAGAGACAATCATTGACATATATATATATAAATAAATATAGATAGGTAGATAGAGATTTATAGATATATATATATAAATAATAAGGGAAGAGAATATTTAAGATTTTTCAGATGAATGACAAATCTGTGGTTATTCCTTTTATTGCTAATTTATCACTTGTTGTACAATGTTTGTTTGGTATATAGGTAAACACTCAAGACTTCAGAGGCATTGTTCGGGAAGAAGCTGTTTTGTATCTCTTAGAAATTCCCAAAGGTGAAACTGTGACAATTTTGGCTCAAAGCAAATATGAAGGTAGGTGCTTTGAAAAAAATGTATGTATATCTGCCAATCATTTAAGTTGTGCTCTTTCAGTGAAACCACAAATAATCTCTCTTGTGCTTATTTTTGATCAAAGAGTTTATCTCCTTGTCACTAGTTGAGAAGATAGCTGTATTCTGTACATACAAGGCTACATGTGTGATGTGTTTTTCAGAGCGCTTCTCCATGTCTTTTATTATTAGCAAACAGCAATTCTTAATCCTGTAAAGTGGTAAGGTATTGCTTTTTCTTCTGCTTTTCTGTCTGTAGCAGCTGGGAGAAGATCTGCTGTGCTTTGGAAGTCAGAAGGGATTTTGTCAGCAGAAAATGGACAGTTTTATTCATGAGCAGTTAAGGAGCAAGAAAAGCTTCTTGCTTTCCTTTTGGGGCACATAACCTGCTGCAAGACTGTAGTACCATAGCTGCCTTTTGCCCTGAAGCTGTAAGGGCTGTGCACATACAAGTATGGAACACTCTTGATAAGTGTGTGCAGGGGAATGTAGACATGAGTTTTTACATCTTTCTGAGCAGATGCTTGGAATTTCAAAGCTGTATTTACTAGAATCACAGCTTAATCTTTCTTTCAAGTGTGAAAAGATACAAACTAAAATAGAGGTCTTGTTTTAGTCTACAGAGACATCATGGCCTGTGGCAGAGGAGATTCATTCTTCATAAGGAGTCACTTTGAATGTGAAAAAGAGTCACCACAGAGCTTAGCATTCACCAGAGGGGAGATTTTTAGAGTAGTTGATACACTGTATGATGGCAAACTGGGAAACTGGCTGGCTGTGAGAATTGGAAATGAACTGGAAAAGGGCCTCATTCCAAATAAGAGCAGGTAAGGTGGCACCATGTCTTCCTACCCATTGTTAGAAGTAAGACTTTCCCTCCACCAAGTCATTTTTGCTTCCTATGTCATACCTTTCTTCCTTTTTATTCCCTCTACAAGAAAGAATGAATAGTTTTGTCTTCATTTTTACAAGAATTGTACCTATAAAATCTGTGTATTTTAGAACCATGGCTTTATGCAAGAGGACAGCGAGAGAGGGTGTGTTATCTATATACCAGGTTATTATTTGCAGCACAGACCTAGAGCTTCTGTCTCAGCAACCAGCCAAACTTTAAGCAGTAGCTGCTTCAGCTCCTCTTCCAGGAAATGGGTGGTGGGTCCTGTTTTTGTTTGGTTTTTGCTTTTTTCCCCCACCTTCTTTGTCTGTCTACCCTCATCAGATCAAATCAAAACAAACAAAAGACCCCAAACAAACAAAAAAAACCTAAACAAACAAAAATCCACCATAGGAAACTCATGACTTCGTGCAAGAATACTCTGATGATTAATCTTTTAGAAGAATTCAGTGCTTGAATTTCTTATGTGGACAGAATTTAAAGTATTTATTCTGAGGTGCTTTTTTTTTTTATTTCGGTAGCTGTGGTCTGTATTTTTATGTGAAATATTGAGTGAACCACAGCAGCATGGGAGGTAATAATAAGTGTTCAAATGTGTACAATGCATAGAAGTATTAAAATTAATCAGAAAAAAAGACCCCAAACTCTAAAACCACAACCAGACTGTAGCTGAAATTTTAGACTGTAGCTTTTGAGTTCTTGAGTGTGGTTGTGATTTTATGATGGAAGAAAAAGTTTTCAATTACATGATGCACGCAAGTTACAAAATGCACTTCTTGTGTGATTCCCCTGTCTGTTTCCTGGTGAGTGCCTTTTCTCCTTTCTGTTAATTGATCTACCAAACCAGCCTTTGTTTCTATGCTGTAGTACCTTAACTTCTGAGCCTAATGAGGAAGATAATAGTGACAGTAAGTTCTTAGGCCTCCAGTTCTGAGTTGCTTTCTCTCACCACCTCTTTGCATTTGCATTCTTTTGTTTAGGCTTGTGTAAGTGACCAATTTAAGACCCCATTCCTGCCCAACAGCTTGTAGCTGTGGCAGCTCAGTGCACATTGTTCTGACAATGTGTTTGCTCCAAGGCAAAGGCACCTGAATGTGTCTGCTTTTACCTCCACTCCTTCCTGTCTATCTGGCAAATTATCTGTTGCAAATTCAGAATCCATTGTTCATCAGTGGAAGCATCCTTGCCTTCTTTGACTGGTTCTGAATTCCCTGCTTTCTCTGTCAGAGCTGAACAGATGGCCAGTGTTCAAAATGCACAAAAAGATGGCTCAAGTGATAGGGCAGATTTCTGGAGAACACGTGGGCAGCGATCTGGAGCAAAGAAGAATCTGAGGAAGAGCCGTGAAGATCTGACAGCTATTGTGTCTGTGAGCACAAAATTCCCAGCTTATGAGCGTGTTCAGTTGCGTGAAGGTAGGTGAGACTTCTTTGAGCTGGCTGCCCATTTGCTTTAGCATCCAAATGTTTGGTCAGCTAAGAAAGTGATTTCTAACAACTTCTAATGATGTTAAATTAGAACAACAGGAAGGGATGACGTTTTTCTTAGAATGGAGATTTTTGGATGCTACTAATTACTCTACAAAAAACCTTTTTTTACCCTTTTAAATTGCTGTTGTTTTCTCTTGCCTCCAAATTACACCTGCCAGGTTTAAAGTTTAAAATGAAAAAGGAAATGAAACAGCAGGGTTTTCCTTGTTTCCTCAGATTCTTCTTGGCTAGCTCTGAAAGTACAATCCATATACCTGAGATCAACCTCAGTCTTCACAAATAGCTTCAGAGCAAAAAGAACCCAAGTATTTTCAATGGTTCAAATATAATCATGGCTCAAATATAATCATATCTGTATTGCTGGTGATGAACAGATCAAGCTGATTTTCTGCGTAGTAACACATGACAGTATTCTGGAACAAGAGATACAGTTTCAAGGAGATCCCAGACGCCTTAGGATGAAGAGTTGGGGTAATGGCATTCCCCCAGTAACTCTGAGGACTGTGTTTTCACTTGCTTCAACATAAGCAGTAACATAGTTTTACATTTCTTTGCTTCTTCAAGCTGCATTTCAGTAGATTAATAATTTTTGCCTTTATTCACACAAAACCCACTGTGTCAAGGTTCATGGAGTTTTGGTGGGTGGAAAGATAAATGAAGATCTGAATGCAGATGCAGAATATTCCAAATACAATTCCCCTAGAAGGAAACAGAACTTGTTGAAACAGTTTCTTACTTTCTCAGCTAGTAAAAGTAGTTTTCTGTATTACGCTGTTGCATAAACCTCTGAGAAATAATTTTTTTAAAATATATTTTTAACAACTTCAACTTTGCATAGTAACTGAGGGTCTTGTCTTTTATATATAAACCCATCTTACCAGATTTCTCTTTTCTCCAAATATTTTTCTTTCAGCTGGTTTTAAGAGACCTGTGGTTATATTTGGCCCTATTGCAGATGTTGCTATGGAAAAGCTGTCAAATGATTTGCCTCACCTGTACCAGACAGCAAGTAAGTTGTCCTCTTAGTGTCTTTTTCATCCTTAACTGAGAGAATGGATGACTTAATAATCACAAGTGCCTGGCCACTTCAGATAAGCTAAAATGTTGTCTTTGCAGAGACAGAGCCCAGAGATGCAGGTTCAGAGAAGTCAACTGGAGTAGTGCGCTTGAACACTGTGAGGCAAATCATTGAGCAGGTAGGGCATTCCTCTGAAAATTGGTGATACTCTAAGGCATGGTGTTTGGTTTGTTTGCTCCTGGAACTTTGAGAGTACTCAAATTTTCAGTGCATCTATTTCTGTAATAAGCTTAATGTTAAAACTGTTTTGAAGTTGGTAAACAGCAATTTTATGGTTTTGAACTTGATATAAGAAATTGTCTTGTCCTTCTCAAGTCCATTCTCAAGTTGGACAGAGGAGAATTTGTTCTACTATATGCTTTCTGATTTGCCAGGGGCCTTACGGTCATGCAGTGCTCTACTTGTTCCTAACAGTTTAAATGTGGTATAACTGTGGGAAAACATTCCGCAAGTTGTGCTCTAATTTGGATAAATATCCTTGTTTTTTTAGGATCCCATGCCCCAATCACCTCCCCTTGTTCCCACATGCACCACATTGACTGTCCTTTCTTGTTAACAGGATAAACATGCTCTGTTGGACGTCACTCCTAAAGCAGTGGACCTGCTAAATTACACCCAGTGGTTTCCAATTGTGGTCTTCTTTAACCCAGACAGTAAGCAGGGTGTGAAGACCATGAGACAAAGGCTATGTTCTACATCAAACAAGAGCTCAAGAAAACTTTATGAGCAAGCAAACAAACTGAAGAAAACTTGTTCCCACCTCTTTACAGGTAAGGAAGAATGTTTGTTTAACCTGCTTACTAACAGAATAGCATATGGGACTGTGTAAGTCTCAAGACACCTACTTATTGCTCTGCATATTAACTCATGCAGGCTGGAACTAAGAGTGTGAAGGTATGGTCATGAGTAATGCCTTCTTGACTTCTTTCAAATTCTGCCAAATTCTGACAGAAGAAATTGCAAGCTGATGTACTGTCATTAAAAGATAAGTGATTTAATAAGCTTGGAAATGGACCAACAATAAAACAAAAATACCATGCTTCTGTCAGTGAAGTGTCTAAATGAAGTGACTGTGTAACATTCTGTCACACACCTAAATTAAAAAGTGTTAAACAGCAAAGAATGGATAAAGGATTGCATTCCATTTACTGTGTTTATATACACCTTTTCCTTCAATTTTTGCAGCAACCATTAATTTGAATTCAGCCAACGATAGCTGGTATGGTAGCCTGAAGGATACAATTCAGCAACAGCAAGGAGAAGCAGTATGGGTATCTGAAGGAAAGGTAAGCAGTCAGTCCATACTCTCTAAAGCTGTACAGATGTTTCAAGTATCTTTTGCCAGTAAAAATTGTTCACATTTCATTTGCCAGTAGTCAGTAGGCTAGACAAATAGTCACTTGATATACATCTGTAACAAAAAAAAAATTATTATTCTTTCTGTAACGCTTTGGAGCTTTCATCACTAATGCTGGGCTAGGGGAGAATGACGGAGGGATAAACTTTTACAGGACTTTTCGTTGTAATTCTGCATTAGTTTCTTTCAGTTCCACTAAGTCAATCCTAAGGGCTTGTTTGACCTGATGTTGAGTCTTAACTGCACTTTAATTCTAATTTATTTAATCTTTGTTCTTACTTGTTTCTGACTTTTCTCTAGATGGATGGCATGGAAGACGATGCAGATGATCGTATGTCTTACCTTACTGCCATGGGTGCTGACTATTTGAGCTGTGACAGTCGGCTGATCAGTGACCTAGAGGATACAGATGGAGAAGGTGGAGCATACACTGACAATGAACTTGATGAACCTTTGGAGGAACCAAGGATTTCATCTGTTAGCCGATCCTCTGAACCTGTGCATCACGAGGAGGTGAGATGATTGGATTTTTCAGTAAGAGTGGACTTTGGGCTTTCCGAAAACCCTTTATGTGTGGCTTAAAAATAAGAAGGTTTTTTTAAACAGCAGCTTTACCTTGCTCTGATAGTGTTTTAGAGCTACACAGTGAGGAGGAATATGATAATAGCTCTGCTTTTCTGCCTAAATTTATAAATTTCCTGATGATGTCTCATGACTGTGAACTTCTCAATTACATTTCCAGTGATTGTAGTCAGGTTTCTGCCAGTCTTTTGACTCTTGGTTGCTGTTCCCAAGATTGTAAACTTGAGAGAGGAAAAATGATTGAATTACTGGCTACTGCAGTGATTTTATCTCTTTCTTTCTTTCTTTCTTTCACAGAGTTTAAAAAAGTTGGCTCCAGAAACAAGGGCTCAGTTGAGAAAAGCTGGTAGCAGGGAGATCCTTAGAGAACCGAGTCCACCTCCAGCATTCAAACCTGAACCACCTAAGGTAAATTTGTAGAAGTGAACCTGAATACAAACATGCTCTTTCTGGAGAACTCTCCAGGGTGGCAGATTGGAAAGAGCAATAGACATTGTCAGAGACTAGAAAACATTTGAAGTGTAGACAGAAGAAATGATGGAAAGTATCGTAGGATCAAGCAGAGATACTTACTGGCTATCAGTTCTTCTCAAATACATGTGGTCTCTCATGTATAATTTCCATATGGAATAAGAAAGTAAAACTCCTTTTTGCATCTACCTTTTCTAGCTCAGCAAGATCAAAAGTAGGCTAATCACCAGGAAAAACATATCACATGTTTTTACTGTGATTACTGTGAAGCACAAAATCAGAATCTACCACCTGAGCGTCACTAAAAATTTCTGTTAACCGTTTGTTGAAACATTGCTCAGAAATGATGCAAGAGGAAAAAATTGCAGTGTTTGAACACTAAGTTCTATTTCAGAAATACCTGAATTCACCTTACCCTGAAGTCCTTTCTTTTGTATATGCTAAATATTCAAAATACAACCCAAGTGTGCCTTAACAATGAAGATAGGGCAGAGGAGGACATATGCAGGGAAAACAAAACCTGAATATAAAACAGAATTGGGTTCTGTGCACTTCTAAATTTTAGGTGATGATACTCCACATTAAGCAGTAGTGGAAGATTATTTGAGACATCAGTTTTCTCTGTGCTATGCTCTAACACATATAGCTCTGGTAATCCTTAACAAATAAGACAAAAAATGTCTAAAAAGTCTAAATGTCTTTGTCTTCTATAGGCTGATGTGTAGTCTGTAAGCACATGCCCAGAATGTTGCAGCAGTTCAAATATCTTTGAAGTGTTATATCTTATGAAAATTGACCATGACAAATACATAGGCAAAGTGATTATTTTCAGGTTAAAGCCTTCTTTTGAAACTAAAATGATACAGTTGCTGATGTAAACTTTGTGGGTTTTATATTTGCAGGGAAAGTTACAAAACAAAGAGGATCCATATGACTTCCCCAAGAACTATGACTCCAGATCAAGTAATGTTGCTGTCAGCAGTGAGACTTCAACTGTATCAGCTAAGGCAGCGCCACCACCTGTTTCTGTGAAACCTGCCTTTGGGCGTCCCATTCTGAGAAACTCTCAGCCAGCAGTCCTGCTTACAGAGGAGGAGGAGGAGGAGGCAAAGTTGGAAGAGGAAGGAAGTGAACAAGAAAATACTCCAAAATCAGTACTGAGGAAAGTAAAAATATTTGAGGAGATGGATCACAAGGCAAGGATGCAGAGAATGCAGGAGCTACAAGAGGCCCAAAATGCCAGGGTATGAAGAGATGCCTTTCCCCCTCCTCTGCTTTGCAACCTAGGGAACAGCCAGAGTCCTGAAAACTAAAATCATGCCCTTTGTGGTGTGTTGCTTTTGGAGGGATAAGTTTGGGAAACCACATGCTGAGACATGCCCTCACTCGCTGTGTGTATTTGTGTATAAAAAGAGGTCATATTTTAAGGTATCCTATTGTAACTATAGAAACCTAATCCTGTTGCTTTTGGCAATCCATTGTTCTCAAGTGTGAGAATTTCAGCTGCTATAGAAAAAGGTTATATAATTGTAGGAATATCAATGTAAGATGTTACCAATTCGTGCTTTAATTGTTTCAGATGTAGCAGTGACCCGCTGGATCCTAACTCTTAATATAGGATCCCTAGTGGAAGAATTTAAAAGAACAATTATTTTCTTCTACTTTCTTTTAAAGCTTGAAATAGCCCAGAAGCATCCAGATATTTATGCTGTCCCTGTCAAAACACAGAAGTCAGAACAGAGCTGGCCCCAGCCAATGAGGTAAGGTGTATCCAGTTCCAAGCATTGACTTCACAGGCAGGAGGAAAACTGATATTCCCAGTTTTTGTTCATACAAGTCATCCTGCCTTAGTGTATAATTTTGTTGTGGTGCCTCAAAGATTATCATAAAGGTGGGGCTGAACTTTAGCAAACTCTTCAGTGAACTCATTCCAGGATGTATTTTTTTCTTTTAGTTCATTTATAGTAAGATTATTTATAGTATTTGAGGCATCCAGGAGGAAACACTATATTCTTTCGGTGAATAATTTGCAAAGCCAGTTTTTTGCCCCAATCAGTATTACAAAAGCTGGTTTGCATTCCTGTGCTCTGATGTCAATTCTACCTGTGCTAGATACTATGACTGCTAGTCTAGCCTAACAAATACTTGCTGTTCTAATAACACTTTATTACTTAAATGCTTATTCTTTACAGATATGTAGTGTCGCTAGATAAACTAAGGTTGAAAGCTGATGCAGGTGACCCATCAAATCTCATGAAAGTAATAGTCTTTCATTAAAATTCAGTAAATTCTGGATGGGTTGACCACTGTGTCATCTACCCTACACACTGCACGTTTCTAGGACTTGACAGCTGTGCAAGAGCTACCACACTGCATAATGGATTTTGTTTTCTGCTCTTCAGGAGTCCTAATTTTTTCTTGTGTCTTAGCAACAGCCAATAGAAATGGAACTTTTTTCCCTAGTGAGCCAAATGCTTTGTTGTCACAGTAAATAATCGAAAATGCAAAGATGGAAAACTGGTGTTTTCTGGATTTCTTGGCAGGCTCAGAAAAGCATTCGTTTTTAGATAGCATTGGAAGCTTTATAAAAGTAATGAAAATTTATCTTTCACTACTTTGCAGAATGTTTGCTTACATGTAGAAATCAGTGCTCTTGGCTTTTTACAGGAGTGTTAATGGTTGGCCTAGAAGGGAGTATTTAAGTCCTGAGAGAAAGATGTAACAAGAATACCATCTTGTTTTTATGGAGCATGGGTTGCAAAAATCACAGGGTTTGAAACTGAGGAGATACCTTGCCTTGGCAAGTTCTATCCACTTAATGTCATGTCAAATGTGTAGCACCAGAGTGTATAAAAAGCAAAAGTGTGGGTTATCTCTGTCCGCTTCTAAGGCTAAGAGCCTTAGTGAGAACCTTGAGTGAAAGGGCTAGAAATTTCAGTGAAAAGGCTACCAAGTCAAGAAATGTCACATAGAAAGTCTTTGGACTTTGAGACAGAAGACTGAGGATGCAAAAGAAGAAGGAGGCAAAGAAAAAATTCTGTGCAAAACTACTTAAGGGAGATGTCAGCTGGGGTTAGTAGCAAGGCTGAAAACCTCTCTGCTCAGGGAATAGAGCACTGTCAAGTTATTGATGTGTCTGTGTGTGCAGGGTTGTTTAAAATTTTAGAATTGCCATTTTTCCAGGTAGGTTGAGTACATCAAATCTGAGCATCATCCTACAGCTTGATGGAAATAGGATGCCTCTCCAGATAGGTTTGCCATAGTAATGCAGTTTTTTATTGGCTAGAAGGGGTTTCATTTGCTCCATCTGCCTTTCTAAGCTGTATATGGTCATAAAGCAGATATTAAGCACAACTATTTTTGTATCTTTCTCTTTCCATGTTCTGCCATGTTAGCAACAGGCCTCCAGAACCCCAGAAGCCTCCTGTCAGACCTTACCTGGAGAACCGCGTCAGCTACGGCAGTGATGCGGAAGAGGAGGAGGAGGAGTACCGCCGGAAGCTGGCAGACCACTCTAAGAAGGGCTATTATGGACAGCCTTCCAGATACAGGGACACAGAGCTGTAGGCTTGCTAGCATGTCCATGTCTAACACTCTTCTGAGGTTTCTTCCTTCACAGCCAAAGTGGAACAGTAGTTAGTCTTGAAAAGCTGTATTTTTACTGGGGGTGGTGTTAGAGGGTATGCTACTCAACTCAGACATATCTATACACTGGAACTGGAAGAGTCCATTTTTTGGGGATATTATTTTGTCAGCATCTATGAAAAGAAATCACTATTGCCTGAATGCTGTTGCCTGTTTTATAAGGACCAAATCCTTAAAGTTTGTGTTAATTCTTGGCATTTTCATATTTTAATATAAGCCCCTCCTTTTTCCTTTTTATTAATGCTGCCTTTTTGGACTGTTCTCTACTGTGTTATGAAAGTATGATCCCAGAGATACACTTCCTAATGCAATAGAAACTAAATGTGAAAGTGTATTTGAAGAACAGTAAGTGCCTTTAACAAGAAGCATCTGAAGCTGTTTTGACATCTGATACTTGGTGCAAAGCCATAGCACACTAAAAAGGGGATTGACTGTTTTACCTATCTTTATTTTTTATCAGTTTCATGGTAACAATTTTCCTTGCATGTTATTTTTCTAAGTTCATAGATGCATATACAATATTCATAAATACTGACTGTATATATTAAAGGTGCAATTGACTGAGTGGTTGGAAAAGACCAGAAAGTGCTTAAGCAGAGAAAATGGTGTAGAAAATTCAGTCACATATTAAAATTTACACAGACTGCAAATAATAAAGTATATATTCTAGGCAAATCTTGTGTATCTTATTTTTCTTTACCAACAGTATTAGTCTAGAATTGCTGACTTCTTGAATACACTGTTTCAGTTCAGGGTCTCTTCTCCTTCTGTTCAAGTACAGTAATTTCACGAATACAAGCCGCAGCAATTTGACAAAAATTTTGGTGGAAACCCGGAAGTGCGGCTAATAGTCTGGGGCGGCTAATATGTGAATAATTTTCTGACATTTACAACCCCAGACGTGCCAGCCAGGGCGCCAAGCCAAGCACCTGCCAGTAAAAGCCGGCATTCCGCGATTGTTACAGTGTTACTGTGTTGCCCTGGCTCCCTGCAGGCAGCACGGGGGGCGGGGAGAGAGGCGGGAGAGCTCTCTTTCCTCCTCTGCCGCAGCCCAGGGGAGAGACGGGGGGGCCCCGCGCCGCCATTGCCGCGGCCCGGGGAGCTGACGGGGGCCCTGCACCGCCATTGCCGCGGCCCGGGGAGGACGGGGGTGGGGCGCGCCACGGGCGCGGGAAAACTCCGTCCCTGCACACCGCCAGCACCACGGGCGCAGGAAAGCTCCGTCCCTGCCCGCCGCCGCTGCCATAGGAGCGGGGGAAGCTCCGTCCCTGCCTGCCACCGCGGGGCAGCGCCGACCCGGGGTGACCGAGCCCAGTGGCAGCGGCGGCCGACCCCGAGCGGCAGCACCGGGCTGGGCCACCTGGCCCCGTCAGCAGCCCCTAGCGGGCCGAGCCTGCACAGCCTTAGCTCAGCCAGTAAACCCCGCCCTCCTGCGGTTCTGTTACTAATTGCACGCGGGTCCTCGCTGCGAACGACAGAGCAGCTTATTTATGGACAAAAACCAAAATATTTGCCAACACCCAGAGATGCGGCTTATACTCAGTGCGGCTTGTATTCGTGAATTTACTGTAACTGGGAAGCATAATTATTGATGTGCTTCACACTGTTCTGAACATCATTTTAAAATCTGCTGTGATTTGAAACTGGTGCAAAACTACGCAATTCCTGCAAGGGACTTACCTTTTAGAATATTAAGTTTTGCGTTACCATTTCTGCTCTTTAGCCTTTCACAATAAAATTCTTGAAAGTATCATAGAGAAAAATTTCTTTTGATCATACAGTATGAAAGATGGTTTTCTAATGGTGGTCTGAAACTAAAGTGCCTTCCAACCTTAACCATTGTATTCTATATTAGGAGAATCTTTTTCACTGGGAGGGTGGTTCAAAACTCCACAGGGCAGTGGTCACAGCACCAGGCTGACAGAGTTCAAGAAGCATTGGAAAAATGCTCTCAGGCACGTGGTGTGACTCTTGAGGAGGATGCTGTGCAGGTCCGGTAGCTGGACTCACTGGTCCCTGTGGCTCCCTTCCACCTCAGGAAGTCCATGATTCTGTAACACTCTTTAAAAAAGTAGAGTTTTCTTGTTGAGGCAATGGGATGAGGAAACTTGTGCTGCTCAGATTAGAATCATTTAGGTTGGAAAAGATCAAGATCATCGAGTCCAGCCATAAACTGAACAGTGCCAAACCCACCACTGAGCCATGTCCCTACCACATTTGCACGTCTTTTAAATTCCTACAAAAATGGTGACTCAGCCACTTCACTTGGGAAGTTATAATGACTGGCACCCTTTTCTATGAACAGATTTTTCCTAACACCCAGTCTAAATCTCACCTGGTGGAACCTGGGCCCATTTCCTCTTGTCCTGTCACTTGTTACCTGGAAGAGACTGACTCCTAGTTCACTATAATCTCCTTGTAGAGAATCCCTGAGCCTCTTTTTCTGCAGACTAAACACTCCCAGCTGCTCCTCACAAGGGCTTCCTTGCCCTTCTCTGGACACTCCTTATTATCTATCCTGCAGTGGGGGGCCCAGAACTGAACACAGCACTCAAGGTGAGCACAGGAGGACAATCCCATATCTGGTCCTGCTGGCCACACTGTTGCTGATCCAGGCCAGGATGCCATTGGCCTTCTTGGGCACCTGGGCATTGCTGGCTTGTGTTCAGCTGCTGCTGACCAGCACCACCAGGTCCTTTCACACTGGGCAGCTTTCCAGAAGCTCTGGCATCAGCTTCTGGCACTGCTTGGGATTGTTGTGACCCCATGAGGAACATCCACACACGCAGGCCCTGATGCTTGGTCATGTTAAACCTTACACCACTGACATCAGCCCATCGATCCAGCCATCCAGAACCCTCTGCAGAGCCTTTCTATCCTTGAGAATATCAATACTCAGGCCCAACTTGGTGTCTCCCACAAACTGACTGAGGGCACACTTGATCCCATTCCAGATAAAGAAGACACCAATATAATACAGATATGTGATACAGATAAACAGAGCATGTGCAATACATGGATCTGAATGCGCTGTAGCGGAGCTGAGGGATGTCTCCTAGAGAAGCTGTTTGAGCTCGGTCCATACTGTGGCACTGCCATCACCAGAGCCGCCCAGCTCCCACCGCAGCCCGGGCACTGTGGGTGGCAGGACGGGCGGATGGGATGTGGCATGGCAGGGTCACAGTGCCCACTTCCTGGCCCCCACTCACTCAAGGATCATCCGCCTCAACCAGGATGAAGAGGCGGAAGTTTACCGGATTCGTGGGGAAACACTGACAAGTGATGAGGCAATGGCTGAGCTACTGAATGCCTTTTTTTGCCTCAGTCTGGAACAGTAAGAGCAGTTGCCCTCTGGGTGCTCACCCCTCTGAGCTGGAAGACAGGATCTTTATAAATAACACAGACAGTGAGGATCGAGTGCTGCTCAGCAGGTTTGCAGATGACAATTTGCAGATGACATGAAACTGGGTGTTGCATGTGACACAAAACCAAAATGATGGGATGCCATCCAGAGGAACCTGGACAAACCTGAGAAGTGGGCCCACAAGCAGCCCACATAGTTCAACAAGTCCAAGTGCAAGGTGCTGCACATGGACCAGGGCCATCCCAGACATGAGTACAGAGAGAGTATCCCTGCAGAGGAGGACTTGCAGGTTCTCATGACTGGAAACTTGAACATGAAGTAACAGTGTGCATTTGTGGCTCAGAAAACCAGTTGTGTCCTGGGCTGCATCCAAAGCAGCGTGGCCAGCAGGAGAGGGAGGGGATTCTGCTCTGCTCTGCTCTGCTGAGACCCCACCTGCAGTGCTGCATCCAGCTCGGAGGTCCCCAGCACAGGAGGGATGTGGACCTGTTGGAGAGAGTCTGGAGGAGGGCCATGAAGGTGATGGAGCAACTCTCCTATGACAAAAGGCTGAGACAGCTGTGATTGGTCAGCCTGGAGAAGAGTTTGGGGTGACCTTATAGTACTCTCCTGTACCTACAGAGAAGCTGTGGAGGGACTTTTGACAAAGATAGGTAGTGGTAGGACAAAGGGCTTTAGGTTGAAGTAAGATAATTTTAGATCAGATATTAGGAAGAAATTCTTTACTGTGAGGTTGTGAGGAGCAATAAACTGCTCAGGAACAGGAACTGAAACAGCCAGCCCAGAGAAGCTGTGAATGGCACATCCCTGGCAGTGTTCAAGGCTAGGCTGGATGGAGCTCTGAGCAACCTGGTCAAGTGGAAGATGTTCCTGCCCATGGCAAGGAGGGTTGGAATTAGATGACCATAGGATCACAGAATCAGTTACATTGCGAAAAACCTCTGAGATCGAGTTCGACCTTTGACCAAACACCACCTTGTCACCTAGACCATGGCACCAAGGTCACCATCCAGTTTTTTCTTGAACATCTCCAGGGATGGTGATTTTACCACCTCCCTGAGCAGTCCGTTCCAATGCCTAACAACCTTTTCCATGAAGAAATTCTTCCTGATGTCCTGAAACTGAGGCTGTATCCTCTTGACCTCTCCCTAGAAGGGGCTGACCCACCCCCCCCCCATCCCCCCACCAGCTACAACCTCCTTTCAGGCAGTGGTAGAGAGCAATAAGGTCACTCCTGAGCCTTCTTTTCTGCAGACTAAAAAACCCCAGCTCCCTCAGCTGCTCCTCACTGAACTAACACGGTCCCTTCCAACCCAAGCCACCCTATCACCTATAAGAGAGAAGACTGGCACATATAGCTGTATGGAAAGCATAACAGAGAAAAATACTTTCTTGTAACAGGGGCAGTGTCAACCTAAATGGGAAGGAAGCTGTCTTGTACCAAGCCAGACCTACTGAAACTCCTTTGTTACACACCGACTTTTTAAAATCAGTGTGTTTTAACTGAATGGAGAAAAGAAACTGATACCTAGAGTAGATTAAACGGTTCAACACAGGATAGTTGTAACAGGTCAAAAGATGAACATTTTACAGGAATGTTCTGTCTCAATGCTCCATTTGCCATCCCACACTCAGCTGAATTTAGACTTTCTGTTTGTCTTGGTGCCTGAGACAAAAGAAGCCATGGATAGCAAATATTAATTTAATTCCTCTATTGGGTTATAAAATACAATGAAAACTTTCCATTAGAGAAGTCATTTACACATATTAAACATGTTGGAAAGAAAATTGTGCATATGTTTAGCTTTAGTCTTCCTGTAATGAATACAGCTAGATGACCTTTTAGGAGCAAATATTTTTTTGCAACTTGAAGACCAGATAACCTTTCCAAAATAATGATCTGTTAGATCTACTTGGAAACACAAGTAGTGTTTTGTGAATTCTTTTCCTCATTTCATAGCAGCTTAGAGTGGTTGGTCTGTGTTTCACCCACAGGCAGAGAAATAAACAGTAACCTGTGCTGCAGCTTCACATCACTCAGTTTCTCCTTCCAGTCATTACTTTTAATCAATTATTTGTTCCTGAATGAGGCAGTAAACATAGAGGATTAGAGTAGATTGTGTACTGAATCTTGCAATGTCACTACTATGATTTGCTTAGTGCAATAATCAAGAAACTGGCTGACCATGGAAGAACAATTTATTGTTATTAGACAAACACACACACACGCACACACACACACAAACAAAACCAAATAGAAACCAAACCCAGAGGACTAAGTCAAACGCACCTGTTCTGTGACAAAGTATAGACAACATGCTAACTGATAAGATACCTGGACCTACCCAATCTTCTTAAGAAATAGGGAAGAAGCCATCTTCTATTTTTCCCTCTGTGACACTCAGCATGGTTTCCTCAGCATTTGACTAAGAGCTCTTCACTTTTGCAAGAGGAAAGAAAGAACTTGTGTCTGGGACATATAATAAATATGACAAAGCTTATCTGTTTAGGTCACTAGAAGGATTAAACTCATGATTATAGTTTTGGAAAAATACTTGTGCATAATTTATGGAAATTGTTGTAGTATTAGGGAATAATTTTCTTGAAGTACATAAGTTTTTTACTCATTTCTGATCTGGCACGTCAGGCTAGTTTTCCAAAGTAATAAATATTCCCAGTGAAAAGATCTCATGTCATGTTACACTTCTTGTATCCCACTCTGACTGCTGTTACTCTTTGTTGCCGTAGGTGATAGGGGATACATTTTTCCTTACACAGACAGTACATCCAGTCCAAGTGTGCTTTAGCAACCTTTTTAAAACCTCCCGAATACCTACATGCTGAACCTAAAGGAAGCTCTAAAACATGTATCAATAATCTTGGAATGACTACCAGACTGGGAATGAAGCTGACCATCTCCTCTCTCCTCCCCAAAGCAGAGACACCTCTTTGGCAAGATTTGACCCCCGACTCTGTCAGAGTGCGTCAGGGAATACCTGCACATAGAATTGTGCACCTTTTAAATGTCTAGTGAACCTATCTCTGGAAATCTAACAATAAGTTATAACTTGATGCCTCAATAAACTGAACTATTGGTGAATCTGGGTTCTTGAAAGTTCTTATTCGGGTCGACCAGACTGTGTTGAATCATTAAACTGCACTATTTGTGACTCTGTGATCGCAATTGAGACCAGGCTTGGTGTGTTCCCCACACCATTGGTGCCTCTGGGATCTGATTGAATGTGGCTGGACATAGTTGGGTCTAATCAGAAATTAAGCCCAGCTGCACCAAGTGGCTCTGTTCTCTGGGGACCATCTGAGAGCCAAGAGGATTTATCTTCTGCCAGTCTTCTGTACTTTTTATACAAAAAACACACAGCCAGGTCTCAGACTAAAAAAACAGTTTATCTGACCTCTTCACCCTGACATTAAGACTTACAGACTAGTGCCTTTCTAATCACACATATATTCACAAGAGGTGGAGGGGGGAACAATAAAATGGCAGTTTAAGACTAGCTTTCACCAAAATACAGTCAAAAACAGAGACCAGATATCCCAAAGTACTGTGATAGTCATAGCAGCCTCTATTAAATGCCATGGGAATGCAAATGGCTGAATAATACTTTTTGTCAGCCCTATTCCTTCTCTTCTCAGTTACTGTCCAAATTCAGACCTGTATTCAATTGGCATTGATATCAATTATTGCTCAGTTACTCATATGAGGGCAAAAGAGTATTTCATCTTATTACCTAACTTCTTCCCATGCCAGTGTGTTTGCATTTGCAAGGCAAATTTGTATTTATGGTGTGTAAATGAGATTAAGGCTTTATTTAATTAGCAGTGTTTATGTGTCAAAATCTACATATTAATACACATTTTTATACACACACACACACACACACACACACACACACACACACACACATTCTAATGATACGTATTCATAAGAAATAAGAAATAAAAGTGAGGAGGAATAAAACACTTTTCCTGAAAGAACATAGGTAGAGAAAGCTTAATGGAAGCTTGGAAGTATAAATCAAACTATAGAAGACAAGATGGCATAAGTATTCAGCAGGTCCCTGACCTATCATTGAAAGTATTACTTTATTTCAGCATGTTCTTCCTCTGTTAGAATACTAAGAAAAACAAGTGTTTCTGTAACAGTTTATTTTGAATTCTCATTATACATCCTATAGAATTTTAGTTGTAGAGAGAATAAATAATTATACTCTAATATCCAGCTGAAATTAAAAGAAAGTAGCGAAACAAAACAAAAAAAGACTATGAAGTCATAAAGCAGAAAATGAAAGTGTTGTCAAAAGCATACACAGGGGGAAAACCTTAAAAGCCAACAAATGATGAAAGAAAACTTCTCCTACAGAATAATTAAATGTCAAGATTTTGAAGAAATGGGAGTCTACAAATAACTCCAAAGCACCCAGCATAGCACTCAGAATTTACACACAGGAAAGAAGGAGCATTAGAACTTGTCCTTACCATGAATGCTTTTGGCTTGATACAGATTGGCCTCATGTTGTCAAGCACCACCATCATCTGCAGTCTTCAGTGCAGCCACCTCCCTCTGCAGCAAAGGAAAGTGATCGAGAACAGCCTGCGACTCCTGGATAAAATGGGAAAAGAGTTTCCTCAACAATGTCTAAGAGAGAAAACGTCCTTCAGATTTCCTGCGCAGGTTCTGCAGCCCAGGCAGAAAGAGAATGTAGGAGTTGCCATTGAAGAGATCTTCCAACATATCTTCTATATCTTTAGCAAAAACCTGACTCAAGCTGCTTGGGATGGAACAGCTCTGGATCAGTTCCAAAATGGACTTTATCTGCAAATTGAGCAATTGGAGGCATGTGTAGTCAAAAAGCACACCCAACACCATTGGAGTAAAGAAGTCAGCAGGCTGAAATTGAAAAAGTATTTCCGAAAAATAGACTGTTTTCTTAAAGACAAACAACATGACCTGTGTTCTTGGGAGATCAGCCGTGCAGAAATGAGGAAATGTCTCCAATTGATTGATAAGGCGACAAGGAAACTTAAAAACTAAGGTACAAAGATTTTAACCTCACATAATTTATAATATTTATAAAAAAATATTATAAATAACTTTTATTATTTGTTCTAGGATCTTTTTTTGTGGGAGTGCTCTGGTTAATTTTTATTGTATTTAAATAATTATGCTTCTGAAATTTAATTTTGCACCTGTAATGCATTATTCAATGTAATCTAATAGTTTTCCTTGGTAAGCAAGTTGCCTATGAGCTATAAATTAATCTATAAGAATTTTCAGTGAGGGTTACTCCCTAGGAAGATATTGCAACCTTTGACAGATAGTGACATCTTATGATGTTTTCTGCTGAGAAAACATGCAGCTACTTTCCCCCTCTATTTCACCTACAAATAGAGAATCACATAGTGAATGAACTACCCATCCTACACCTTACAGGAACTGCACTGAAGACTGCTTATTTATGAGAGAAGATGCATTTTTCTTTGAAAGTTTGTATCCTCTTTTACAAACATGTAATTTTTTTTAATAACATTTCAGTAATTCTAACATCTGCCTTATTCAAAGATGCAAAATAATTCTAGAAAGATTCATCTACATAGTGCATTTTCTCACAATAGTTATGACTTCTGAAGTAACTTCCCAATTGGACTGAAATATATTGCCTCTAACTGTTTGGGGGCAAGGGTTTATTCCTTCCTGCAGTGTTTCCAATACACTTCAGTTTTTTTCATAAGATTATTGGAAGTAAATTTTCTATGTAAAAGTACCTAAAGCCACATCTGCCTATGGCACATTCTACTTGCTCATGGGAATATTCATCCTGGCTACTGTAGCCTCAAACATCACCCAGTGCTGTGCTTTATTGCTTCATGAAATATGTCTCTTTCCCTTTGCTCACAAATTGAACCACATAGATGTATAGCACTCCAGTTAATTTTCCCTCCAAAACACACAGCCTTCAGTAATAATTTCAATATAATCAAATTCCTTAAAATATCTTGCAATAAAACCGGGCCTGGATTTTACCCTTAGGAAACTCTCCCTGGGTAACTCCATTTCAAACAGTGGGTTTTCCCTAATCACTTGCTATGAGGGCAACTGAGATATATCAAGTCTCTTTTACCCAAAAAATAAAAGTTTGGTAAAACCCCAACAACTTTTAAAGAAGAAAAAATCATCTATCTGTGGCTGCCCTAATGTACATTTGGCACAGACTTCTGGGTCTGGCATAGAGAAGCAGAGCATATCTGTGGATCCCAAAAGAAAGTGGTGTTAGTCCTGGAGGGTTGAAATTGCCAGAAGCTGGTTTAAGCACCAGGTAAAGAACAACTTTAAGGCTATTTATGACCTCCAGCCATTCCAAAAAGTATCATGGAAAGGGGAGATAATAAAAATGGACTGGTATGAACAGCAGTGATGGCACATGGGGTCTCAGGTATCATATCTATGACATAGGTCTCTTTTGCAGGGTGTCCACGTTCTCTGTCACTCATGGATGCAGGGTAAAGAAGAGATGGCAGACATGGATCTCATGGATGAAGCTTAAATACCATAAATAAAAAAAGCTAGCAACTTCACCATGATCAGAACAACAAAGAAAGACCAAAAAAAACAGAGTAAATTATCTGAGTAATTTTTCTACCTGGTGACACTTTGCCACACATATTGCAACAAAGTATGTATTTCTTTGCTTCAACTAACAGCACTTGAAATGGACTCCCCCGGGACTGTTTCAAATCTAATTTCTGTTGCTTGTTTTTTTTTTTTTACTTCTTCAAACCTGTACAATATAATTACATTCAGCCTACTTACCATTCTGGTTCTGATATCCTTGGGTGGCTTTTGCAATGCAGAAAACTGTTATTGAAATGGTCTTACTTTTATCAAAATTTGGAAATAGTAGGAAATATTTTTCAGCTGCACTCTTGCGAGGGCTTCCAGTTTTTATTGCCTAACTTGTCTGCAACGAGAATATGTTAATTTATACGCCACTAATTGTTCAGAAACTTTCATATAATTAAGTTTTCTTTTTAATTCATAGCTGTCCTTTACAATCTCCCCATCAAATAAAAATGTGTTTTGATGTATTTCAGTCAATGCAGTACTTTACAGTGCGGGAAAAAAACAGAATGGGCACTAGAGGGCAAAGTGAAATTAGAGACAAATGTAAGAATTTTAGGTGAATGTACATGTGTTTTGGCAGGACAGTGTTTCAGCTCTTTATGATCATGCTTTTCAATAATGTGCTACTGGTTCACAGAATGGAGTTGAAACAAAAAATAATTATTCTAGAAAAAGACAGATATGAAGGATGGGAGCTCATAAAGCACCATTTGATTTCCATTACTTTCTGACCAGCTGTGAGGCAAGAGAAATTATTTGTTTTGAGACAATATCTATCTAGAAGACATTTAAATATGGGGACCCTGGAATAGTCATAGTTACAGAACAAATAAAAAGGAAAAAGAAAATTTCAAACCAATATGCCTTTGCTTGATTTTTACTTTAAAGAAAGGTAAGGATTCTTAAGTGTAAGGTAAGAAAGATGGAGAGTCAGCAGATCACTTCTCTTCACCTTGCCCTTGTAACATTTTGGAGTAATATGTATTTCATTGCCATTGTGTTACCAGGGGAGCTGTTTATTATGCCCCTGGCTAGATGAAACCCTTTGGTATTTCTTCCAGGTAGTATTTTTCTAGAAGTTAGATGAGGCAAACTCATACAACTGTTTTCAAATGGCAATAAATAAAACAGTAAATGTGAAGTCTCAAATCCCCATGGAAAATTTAGCATTGATGAAACAAAATCCTTCCAAGAAGGGACTGATGACAAGCCAAGAAGCTTCATAAATTTTTCTGTAAGACTCACACACCAGTGCTGTGCAGCACAGGTCCCAGCCGCAGCCGTGGCTGTTCTCATGGCTAGTCTCACCTTGTTTATCTGTGTTGTGCTGGACTTACCCATGTTGCACCTTTGGAGACACTAAAAATGGCAAAATTTCATCTATACAGAGTGAGTTTTCTGGCATAGATTCATTTTGACTGGGGTCAAAAGCCTTGTCTTCCACATGGAATTTAAGAATAGCTACAGCAGAACTGAGGAATGCTTATTCCAGACTTTATTTTGGAAAAAATTATTCACAAAGCTCAGTCAACTATCAACTGCAGATGTTCAAAGCACTTTGTCCATGGGTTTGGCTTGTTCCATCAGCTCTGGCTTAAGTTTTAAATTGGGGAAATAAAAAACACAAGCAAACCCAAACCAGAAGAAAATCCCAAAGCAAAACAGGACAACAACTGTGGAAATAACTCTCCAAACAATTACCCAGGATTAGCCCTGGTTGCTTGCTCTTCAGAGCAGCCCTGGGGAAGTTACAGGGGTGGCTGTGGTGGAGCAGGCAGACTTACACCAAGGCTGGGACTGTGGGCAGGAAAAGGGCTCAGGAACTGCTCTTGGGAAGACAGTGCCCACCGACAGCACATCCTGCTGGTCCTCACCCCTTCCAGTCCTGTCTGCCCCTTGTTAGGGCTAATCTGTTCTCCCCCTGCCAGTTGTGGAGGAACACTGTGCTCTTCCAGGAAGCAATCAGAGGAAAGATCAAGAAATGAGGGTGATAAAGATACAGGGTAAATTGTGAAAGTGTCAGTTCTCAGTTTTAACTGACAGAATGACTTTGCTTCAGAAATTTAATGCAAAGGAAAACAATATGAACAAAGCAAGTGAGATTGCAACTGATACTTTCCAACAAAGGGATTGCTTTTCAATATTCAAAAATCTTCGAATCCTCATATAAGCAGGTATGAGTCATTTGTACCATAATTTCCCACACTTTTACTGACATCATGATATCCTCAGGAAGGAACAAGGGCTTTTTCAGTGCTGACAGTTCCCAGAGGAGAAATCAGCTAATACGGAATGTGAAGACAATCTTTTTTCTCAGCCTTCACCCATCCCAGTGCCACAACACAGCCTGCAAACTAGAGGGAAGTTGCAGTGCTGCTGTGCTGCTACCTCTCCTGCAGCTACACACTGCCAAACCCCACCATTCAGGCTCTTCATTAGCTGTGTCCTGAATTAACTCTTTCTCTCTCTGTATGACTTCGAAATTAAAAATCTCATCTCATGTGAACTGATAGCTCTCCAGTTGAATTTCAGTGGAGCTGAGAAAGAAGCAATGGCAAGTGATGAGCAGATGAGCACAGGGAAATTCATATCCTGCCTCAGTTTTCCACACAAGAGTCTGCAAGATTAGTACACTTTCTAAGACCAAATTTGTTGAGCCCAAGTGCTCACAGTCAGAATCCTAAAACCATGTTAACTTCATCAATGACGAATTCAGTGTTCTATGCAAATAATATCACCTACTTTTGAACACGGGAAAGTAAACACAATTAACACTTCCTTTTAAAAAATAACTGTTAAAGCATGGAAGTGCATTTGCAAAGTGTACACTCAGGAGATTAACTACTGAGATTTCAAATAGCATATCTAGCCCCTGCACACCAGCTACCAACACATACACTCGCTGTAACTCTTACTGTCTATGCTATTCCTTAAGTTTCTTATCTTGGTAGACCAGAACCTGCACAACTTCCTCTGGATTTAACTGGAGTATGTTAAAATTCCCAGAAAGGAAATATCTTGACAGACATATTTATATAAAACAGAAAGCTTTTCTTCAACAAAGTAATAAAACCTATTTGACTTCAACTGTTTTTCAAAATGTTGCTCTCTCCTTAAGCAATTATTATACTTTGTTTTCAAGTCTCTCTGGATTGAGTTGTACTCTATTCTGGTCTCCACTTTTAGGGAAAAACTTGCATTGGCTATAATAGACTTCTTGTGATTACAGTATTTTAACAATTACAAATAAGTCCCTGCTGCCTGCTGTAGAACTCACAGTGTTGTCTTTGTCACAAGTATCAAATCCTGTCAGAGCTACTCATTTTAACTTTAAAAGAATTTATGTTGGACATAATTACTGATCATTAGAAGTAGTTCAAGATACTAAACACTTACTTTGTTTTCTGTTTTTTCTTCTTGTTTGTTTGTTTGTTTTTTAAAATAAAAATAGGACATGTCTCCCTCTCCTTCCCAGTTTCTCACAGTTCAGTATTTCAGCAAACCATTACATTCCTAGAAAATGTCAGAAGCTGTCATCACAACTTCCGTTATGAGAGACTTGGTGAGGACTAACATTTAAATAAAGTGAAATCTCCCAGCCCATCTGTCAGTAATTCCTCTTTATTATTCTAGTAATGTATTTAATGTGTTTGTGGGTCTCATCCAGCAATGAAACTGAGAGCAGTGAATTAGGACATACAGATACTGTAAAAATATGACTCATTTCATAACTGGGTATGTCTTTGATACTTAGTTCATCTTTTCACCGTCTCTGAAGCAAAACCTGTGAATTTCCCATGTTGCTGGAAAAAGGCTGGTTCAGAATGAGAAGGAAGGATGTGACAAAGGATAAAGGCTAGGTTTCTTTAACAGAAAATGAGAGATGCTATTTGCATTGCTCCCTGGAAGAAAAATAAATTGTAAAAAAATGTTATCCTAAAAAATCAGATTATTTTTTCCCTGCATATGCAGATTTGGATTCCTTAAGAACAGTAAAACCAGGTTATAAGAATCAGACAAAAAAGTAATCTTTTGCAACAAATGAATTGCTTCGATGTGGAGAGGTTTCAGCCAAAAACAGGAATAAGGTGTGCTACAGAAACACAATGGTTTGAATCTTTATCCTATGCAGAGTTAGATAGTCAGTAGCTTTCTGTTTTTTACCTCAGCCTGGGCATTAGGGTAATATTGTAGCCTCAATGCTTGAAACCGGTGCTTGAAAATAATGAGTCCCCTGAATCAGTCTATTCCTGTAGAGTTGTGGGGCTGGTTACAAGTCCACAGGTCAATCTAGAGGCCATATGGCTGCTCCCTCAGACACTCACAGGAACTGACAAGTAAGGAGGGTAAGGCTGTCACATCTTCTCCAAGTGACATTTTGGGAGGTCTGCATAGGAAAGGTGGCAAAATGTAAAATGATGCACGAAGTTGAACAGGCTGGCCAGTATCATCTTTTTTTCTCCAAAAGCATTTCCAAACATCATTTTTCACCTGATGAAATCATAAAGCTAACTCCCTTACCAGCTGTTTATCTATTTGGTGCGCCCTTGCGGCACAATTCTTGCTCCCCCAGTACAGCTCTCCTCATCCTAAAGCAACCAGGAGCTTCAGTGTGACTTGCTCTGTTAGATTATGCCAGCAAGTCAGCTGTGGTGAGGCAGGACCTGTTTGCAAGCCAGGGTTTCTGCTGAATTTATAAAATCTCCTGGGTTTAAGAGGTGTGAAGATGGCATGGGTGCTGCTTCCTCTTTGAGGGTGGAGACAAAACACTTTTCCCCATTACTTGCTTGCAGTGAAGATGACTGTGCTTCCCCTGCTGCCTCCACACAGCCTTCCTTTCCTCCCTGGCAGTCATGGTCACACAATATAAACATTGTCCAGCACTGCACAAACAACTCCCCCTGCTAGTGAGAAGAAAGAGTGGCCAGTGCAGCACCGCATCAGACCCATGGCTCCCAGGCAGCCCAAGATTTACTCTTTTACTGAGGTGAATAGCACAGGAGTGTGTGCTCACAGCTAAGCACACAGTTCAGAAATGCCATTTAGCAGTGCTTAAAGCAGCACAATCTACCGGCCAATACAGGCTTGAACTCACATAGCCAAAAAATCTAATAATGGAGGAAGGGAGACATAAAGTTAACGGGAATATTGAAAATTAATTTTAAGACACATGGTTTCTTTTCTTAAAAACACATCTGCATATTGGTTTTATAGCAAGGATTTGGAAACAAAAGCTGTGCATAAAAGGAACAGTTTTAGCCTGGTGACACTTCCTGTTTGAAGAGAATTAAATTCTTTCCATATCACATTAAGCATTTCAGGATTGCCATTAACTTTCTACATAAACCATCCCCTTGCAAAGATTCCTGACACAAGCACCATGCTCAGATAGAATGTGTTTTCCCTACCTCATGATGCAGGGAAAACAAATGCAGTAAAAATCTGTTTAGATCTTGAAAAACCTGGGAGACTTGGTCTTAAGATCATAGGCGGAACAGTCATGTAGCTTGTTTTAAGAGATGGCAGCAACAATATACAAATAGGTTTTTGATGCTGAGTAAGTAGTTTCTAGACAGAAGTTACTCTGCAATAGAACAGCTGGAGTGGAGAAGAAAGTTCTTCTTCCACAAATAAAAGGATAGCTTTTTTTTCCATTACTTACTCTCTCATTCCCATATCCAGTTAACGTGTTTAAACAGTGGTATTTGGTATTTCCTTTCCTCTTAATGTCTTTTACAGCATACAAAAGTGTTAAATTTTTAAGCATAAAAACCTTTCTGTGTGTACCTAGAAGCGTCCCCACCTCTATCTGGTCTGATAAAAGCTGTTACCTGTTACTTCCTTATATTCATTACACTACAAAAATACCACTGCAAATCACATAGCTAAAGAGACTTCACATGCGTTTTCAAATGAAAGCTGAAAGCAGAAAAAACTCTCGAATTTAAAGAAGGAATTTTTGTGCTAAGGCCTAGCATTAGGTCTGATTGCCCTTGCCGTGTCTCATTCCTCATCACGGAATAGGCACCAACAACATTCCTTTTGGAGGACAACATCACTCCCTTGACATGCCATCATCCCAGGATGATTTTTTCAGCAGCAAATGAGCACAGACTCTATAGAGCCATAGTGCTGCAAAAGGAAGGCTCTCAAAAACCTCAGTGGTGGGCAGTACCACCCCAGCACCATCACATACAGCTGCCTCAGCTGCCCCTGCCTCCTACCAGGCTGTGCCAGGGGTGGCCACCATCACGGACCCAAAGTAGAATCTAGTTTGCAAGCCCTTGCTGGTGCCCTTGTGTATTGGGTTTGCATGGCTTGGGTTTTTGGTAACAGAAGGGGCTATATGGGTGGCTTCTGTGAGAAGCTGCCAGAAGCTTCCCCCACATCTGGCAGAGCCAATCCCTGGTGGCTCCAAAGATGTATGCACCACTGATCAAGGCTGGGCCAATTAGAAATGGTGGCGATGACTCTGTGATAACAGATTTAAGAAGAAATCAAAACAAAAGTTGTTGTGCATTTGTTACTACGGACAGAGAAAAGTAAGAACAAGTGAGAGGAACAGCTCTGCAGACACCAAGGTCAGTGCAGAAGGAGGGAGAGGAGCTGTTCCAGGCACCAGATTCCCCTGCAATCTGTGGTGCAGCCCATGGTGAAGCAGCTGTGCCCCTGCAGCCCACAGAGATCCACAGGGATGGAGATCCATCCACAGCCCATAGAGAAGCCCACACTGGAGCAGACAGATGCCTTGGAGGAGCTTGTGATCCTGTGGGAGACCTGGGGAGAGAGGGGTCCTGCTGCCAGCTGGAGCAGCCTGTCCTTGAAGGACTGCATCCCATGGAAGAGTGACCCAGGCTGCAGCAGTTTTGGGAGGATTTGCCTGTGGGATGGACTCATGCTGCAGCAATTTGCAGGGAGCTGTTGCAAATGAGACGAAGCCATGCTGGAGAAGTTCTCAGTGAACTGTCTCCTGTAGGAAGAGACCCCATGGCGGAACAGGGGAAGGACTCCTCTCCCTGAGCAGCAGAAGCTATGGGTGATGAACTGACTGTAATCCCCATTCCCTGTCTCCTTGTGCCAGCTGGGTAGGAGGTTTTTAAGGGCTTATTTTACTTCTCTTTGTCCTGCTCTGATTTGTTAGTACTAAGTTCACTTTGTATCTCTAAGCTGCACCTGTTTTGCCCATGATGGTACTTGCTGAGGTAATTTCTCCCAGTCCTTACATCAACCCATGAACCCTTTGCTAAATTTTCTTTCCTCTGTCCAGCTGCAGAGAGGAGTGAGTAAGCAGCTCATGCGTGGGTGCTTGGCATTGTCCCAGCGTCAGCCTCCTCCCAGCCCCCCTTCACCTTGTCACCTCTATGGGTCAACAAGTGTTTTGTACATCACTAAGCTACGTGAGCTTTTCTTGCTTTTAAATATTTGAAAAGAGCTGTTCTTTCTGCTCCTGGATCTTGCTACAGTACTTAGAGTGGTGAGCTCCACTCCTGGCAGCATTGGTCACTCCAGCTGTCCTACCAGAGGCAGGTAGTATGAAGGCTGTCTGCAAAAGCTCAGCTAAGCCTTTCAACAGTGGTATGTTTAATTGCTTAACCCTCTATTTAACATTGATACATTATCTCCTCCTGAGAAATAAAGGAATTCTTTAGCCTAGAAAAAGATGATTCTGGAGCAGTGAAAGTAAGTTGTCATGTATGGCTGCAAAGACATAACTGAAATGACCCCTGTGCTCAGGTCTCAGGTGGGAGACATCACTGTGGAAAACACTGTGTCCCACTCTGCCTGCCAGGAAATCATCCACTAGCCAGGGAGGCATTTTGCACCACTCCAGGACACCACAGACATGGGTCTTGCCAGTCTGTGGTGAGCTCAGTGCCACTTGCAATAGGGATGAGACTCAGTAAGCATCCTATGTGATAAGCATCCTATGCTTATCACATCCTCAGTATGCTCTTCACTTATAGCATCAAATTTCAAATCTCACTGCAGGATGGGGTGTGATTTCAACATGAATGCCTGTGGCAGAACTTACTTATTGGCAGAAGGGAGTTTATAAACAAGTTAGGGTATTCTTCATCTGATTTATGCTGAGATATCTCAGACACCTCAGGCAGAAGTAAGCTAGGATGAACACATATTTTCACTCTGCAAGTAGTGTCCATATTTCACAGGGGCAAAGCACACATTTCTATATAATGAGTAGAAAATTCTTTCCTCTATCTGTAATAATTTAAAGTCCTCCATTTTTATTTGCTGACATCCTTTCTTATCATTTGATGGAGCTGATAGCACTGCTGTAGTCCTGATGATATAAGTATAAAAGAAGCACTACAGTTTTGCATTTCTTCCCTCGAGTAATCTTTCAAAACATTGCTCTGGGTTAAAAAATAAAGCTAGTGGAATTTACAGACTAGCTTACTGGTATAACAGAAAGAAACCGATTTAGATTAGGTTAGGGTAGGGTAGGGTAAAATGGGTAGGTTGTGCTAGGCTGGGCTGGGATGAACTGGGCTGACTGAGGGTCAGGGCAAATGTAGTGGAGATATTTGGGTTTAAAAACTTCCTTCTCGGGAAGTGCAGTGCTGTTCCTGCTTAGTGCTACATACGGTGACGTCTTGGGGTGGGGTAAGAGGAAAGAGGAGGGGTGATCTCCTAACAAACAGCTGTTGCAGCTGGAAAGCGGAAAAAGGAGAAAGCTCAGGAGCAACAGCAGAAATCCGACCCCTGCAACAGGTAATACTCTCGAGTGCAGGTGACACAGACTGCTCAAATGCAAAAAGGAAAGGGAAAAAAACAGTGGGTGGGATGGATGTGCCTGCAGGAGAAAAGTACAGCAGCAGTACTCAGAAGCTCTCTTCTTCCTGAACCATAGGAGCTTGCAGCTTGTCACGGGTGGGAAGGGGAAGACATAGAAGTTTAGATCAACATGACTTAATGGGACTTAGAAAATGAAACCATGTCAGCAGAGGGAATTTTCTAGCAGATCTTGTCTACTGAGGGAAGAAAAAAAAAAAAAAGAAAAAAAAAAGAGAGAAAGGAACATTTCTGTCTGGTTTCAGCATGAGGGCTGGTTCCTCATGTGTGGTCAGCCAGCATGGGCACACAGGAAGGTGGCGAGCACAGGAGTCCTGAGGGTCAGGGAAGTGCTCTGTGCATGCAGCCTGGGTGGGACCCTGTGTGTGGGACAACCCTGAGAGCACCCTGAGTGTGGCCTTCGTCCTGGCACTCTGCAAGGGACACACAGAGGGGGCAAGGGCTGGCCTGGTCTGGGTGCCTCTGCAGTGCTGTCACCTTAGCTCATGGGGGAGCAGGGTCCTGAGCACTCCTCAGACACTGAGGGCACCTACCTCCATGCTGGCCTTGGGTGATGATTACCACAAAGACATGCTGAAGACCTTAGTGATAAAAATAATAACATGCAACGGTCACACTTTGTGAAATTTCTGCCCAAGGAAATACATCAGGCTTTGCAATGAAAATGATAAAATCTCTGCTGCATGTGCTAGTTCTGACATTTCTTACATTTCATCTAGTTTTCTGGGTTTTGAGCCCACAGAGAAAGCAGATAAGTTTTCTGCTAAGCAGGGTTGATGTTACATATGATAAGTACATCCCTAGCATTTCAATATATATGTATTTGGCATAAAAGCAGCCACAGTAAATAAGGTGAAACTGACAATTAAAGCAGCAGATAGCAAGTGAGGCCCTCTGGATCTATCTCCTGCAAGACCTATGTTTGTTTCTTTCTCCTCTCATCTCATCAGTGCAGGCAGAGTACTGAAATGTGCTGTGATACCCTACCCGCTGCAATGCCTTCAAATGAAAGAAATTTAAACACCTTAAAGCAAATCACACTACAAGGGAAAGATGTGGCAGCAGGTCAGGCACTACGTGGCAAAGTTTGGAAGACTAGCCAGCAAGTGTGAGGCAGGGGACTGAACCACTTCCTGATAGCCTGTGTTTTGTCTGCAACTGTGCTGCAGAAGCAGGTTCTGGGAGTGAAATGTGGAGTCATCCCTGCTGTGAACCGATAGGAGCAGGGGATCTAAATAAAGACCATCTCTTCTGCCCTTCACATTTCACATAGAAGCAGATGCCTGAAATGTGTGTCTGTTGACAGGAAAATATGCTATCTTCAGCCTTCTTCTGTTTCAATAGGTAAAGAGGCCAGCCTTTGGATGAGAAGGACCTTGGTGAAAAGTTACATTTCAGCTTCCTTTTATCACACTGAAATCACCTTTCAGCCTCTTCAGATTTCTTCACTTCTGTGAACAGCTTTTGTTTGGTCTTAGGTACCTTTTGTGTGGGGATTAACAAAGTGGGCTGAAAGAGCGTGATGCATTCTCAGATCAGGGCTGTTTCTTCACAGTGGAGAGTTTCAGGAAGGGAGGGAATTGTGTTGCTTGCAGCTCTAGGGCCAGGATCTGTCCCCCATGTAACACCGGCACAGTGCCCAGCACCACATCTCTACACTCCTTGGGGAATATGGGACCCTCCATTAATGTCAGCAGTCTGTACACATTTCAGCAGTCACTGGTATATTTTTTAAATGGTGTGTTCTAACATGCAACAGCTGCCACACTGCCAAAACACTAATGTGAGGCTGCATTTACAAATGTTACTCCCTGTTTGGTCAAGATTAAGTACCTTAAGAACTGCAAAAACAACAGTTTTCTAGCCAGCCAATGCAGGAAGAGTTTAGAAAATACAACCAAATCACTGAAAGACAGGCTCAGAGGATGACAGACAGATGTAGCAAACTAAACTTCAGAAGAGAGAAACCATATGCTCAGCTTGCATCCAGTGTGAAGCCTACACAGCAGTATCAGACCAAAGAGAGTGGTGGAGCTGCTGACTGGAAAGCCTCAAGATTTTCATATCTGTTCCTGTAACTTCCATACAGTAATTCCTAGCCATCCAGTAATGAGTCTGTTTCTTAACACAGAACAATTCTCTTAATTTTTTGTTTTTTTATAATAAATAGTTTCCCAACTTCTTCTTACCACAAGATGGAACAACGTGTCATTCAGTAATAAATGGAATTTTTTCCATTTAACCCAGATTAAATTTGGGTTCAATATTAATTGATCTCACTGGACTTTAGTTCCATTCAGTTGTATTCTACTTTTCCCAAAAAGAAGGTATATATGGAATAGATTCCTTTGTTTAGGTCCTTATATGTCTTATTTTCACAGTATCAAAGGATAACGATGTCTTTTGGGAAATATTTTATTCCCACAAACCTTTTTGTACTTACAGAAGTGATGATGTGAACAGCCACCATGCTATAACTGGAAGAGAGGAAGACAAGCACTTTTTATGCCCTCCCTGGGATTTACTTATAATAAAAATTTAGAAGATCAGTGTATCTAGATCAATTAGAATAACTCTGTATTGTTACTTATGGTCCAATGCTAGGAATGAAGTATAGGCATTTATCAAATTTAGATATTTCTGAACAGAGAAATTTACTCCATTTGTTAATGTACAGATAAATATGAAATGAAGGTTTTTTTGGCTGAGATGTACCACAAGAACACACAGGATCAAAGCACAACTTGAAGAGAATATTACTTAATAGGGCAGGAAATTAATAGGTGCAACACAGGAGATAAATTCTAGTACAAAATTAACTTAGCTAATTTCCTAAAAAATAGTCTTACAGCTGGAGGACAGGTAAGCCTCTCTTTTCAGAATAGACCAGAAGAAAATACATTTATGGGTAATTAGGTATATCTACAGCTTATGAAGTTTTGCAAAAAGTAAGATTGTCTGTGAAAATTAGGTTAGAATAGCTACAAACATTAGTCTTCTTCCACAGAAATATTGTTTATTAAATGCAACATGAATCCAGAAGTTAATGGAGTGTCTTTGTTTAGATACTTCTTCCTCTGGAAGCACAAACTTCACTTTATGGCCACAGATCATCCTAATTGATGGGAAGTCTGAAAATTTTTCTGGGTGCATGCTCAGCATAGCAACAAAGGGAGCCTTTAATCCATTAGATACAGTTCTGTTCTGGGACCTCTGAGAGACACACACAGTTTTCACTGATCTGTTTATATATCATAGAATAAAGGAATGGTTTGGGTTGAAAGGGACATCAGGTATTGTTATATTCCATTCAGCTTCATCTAGTTCCAACACCCCTGCTATGGGCAGGAACAACTTCTACTAGTCCAGGTTGCTCAGAAAGCCATCCTTCTTGTGGCCTTGAACATTACCAGGGACAGGGCATCCACAGCTTCTCTGGGGAACCTGTGCCAGTCCCTCACCACCCTCATCGTCAAGACGCTTTCCTTAATTCCTAATCTTACCCTGTCCTCTTTCTGTCTAAAGCCATTCACCTTGTCCTGACGCTACATGCTCATGTAAAGAGTCTCTGTCTTCAAGTTTGCTTCAGGTACCAGAAGGCCACAGTTAGGTCATCCTGAAACCTTCTCTTCTCCAGGCTGAACAACCCCCCCATTTCCCTCAGCCTTTCCTCACAGCAGAGCTGCTCCATCCCTCTGATCATCTTGTTGACCCTCCTCTGGACTCTCTTCAACAGGTCCATGTCCTTCCTGTGCTGAGACCCCAGAGCTGGATGCAGCACTGCAGGTGGGGTCTCACCAGAGCAGAGCAGAGGGGCAGAATCCCCTCCCTCCCCTGCTGCCCACGCTGCTTTGGATGCAGCCCAGGGCACATTTGACTTCCTGGGCTGAGAGTGGCTAGGTCATGTCTGGCCTTTCCTCCACCAGAGCCCACAAGCCCTTCTTGGCAGGGCTGCTCTCAATTTCAGCTCTTTTCCTTTGGTTTATTAACATGTCCAAAGAGGGTGCAATTTCTAACAATGATGTAAGTGATATAGTTTATTATTTTCACTTTCCACAGTTTTACCATGAACATGTACCTGTTTTTGTATGACTTAATGCAATTCTGTGGACATTCTTGGATATTTACAAATATGATCATCAGGTTCATGACATTTGGAAGAGGTAAGGCTCCTTCTCTATTTTCCTTGAACATTTTAAGTGGCAGTGACAAATACACAAAAATATCAAATTAGAGATAAAATTAAGATTCTGAACATTTGTATGTCCAATACCAGGAACTATAATTCAACCAGAGTGACTGGTTGAATCCATTAAAAAGGCTGAACAAATTACTTGTGCCTGTTTTCTACCCTTGTCACTCTGGGAAGATCTTGTTTTGCTAATGAACTTTAATATTGAGTGGCACACTAGTAACATTTGAATTAGATATAAACCTAAATGTGACTAGGTCCAGTCACTATGGCAAATACTAATTTTACTGAACCCCCAGGAGAGAATAACTCTGTGATTATTGCACATTACTATCTCAAAAAACCATGTATTTATCTTTCTGTTGCTTGGGGTTAAGACACAAAAATAGAAAACTAGTGACTGGAAACTTAATTTTACTTATAATGGTGGATAGTTGAAGGCATATAAAATGCCTGCTTTCTGGACTACTTGTTTTTGGCAGCGCAGATAGAGGCAGGAGGTCAACATCTCCTAGTGTTTAGAAATTCCTCATACATTTCCTCAACATTTTCTCCTATTTAGAAATACCCTAAAGCAGTATCTCTAAAACAACATATCCTGCACAGTGTTTGCCCATGCGTTAAGTACAGGGAATTTAATTATTTTTTTAGCTTCCTGCCACACACACAGAGGGGATTGCCTCCTCGACTCCCTGAAGCTTTTCTTCTGCTACCCAGAAGTTTGGTACTGCGTGAATTTTATTCCTTGTCATCTCCTGTCATCACCTTGTGATGATAGGGTAAAAGCAAACCCAGTACTTTCTCCAGACTTTTACTGTATAGCCATCCTCTAATCTTCCTCTTAATTTTGCCTGTAGAGTCACTGGCTGACACGTTTCACTCCATAGGATTTGTAATGCGCCTTTGCCAGTTGTTATCTTTACTGGAGATCCTACACATCCTCATCGGCATTGACAAAAGCTGTCTCCTCCCCAGGTTTTTGCAGGTAAGTTCGTTCTCAAGACTCTCTCATGACTGACACACATCAACCGTGGGGCAAGCCCAGGCTGAATTACCCTGAATGGTGCATGTGCACCCTTCCTCAGGCATCCTTGTTTGCCAGTAGTTTGGTAATTGCAGGAATTGCTTCCTCAGAACTGGGTTGGTTGGGAAAGAACTGTCCTGTCAACTTTTTTCTTTTTGAGTAAAACTGAGTAGTGAGTACCCCATGCTTGGTCCCCAGCACAGACCCAGAAAATGTCCAGTTGAGTGGCCATCAGCAGTAGTCAAATTAAACTCCAGGGAGGCTTGGCCCTTCTGAATTTCTCTCTACATAACCTCCCAGCATCCCTGTAGCTCCCCCAAGTTATCTTCCCCTCCTTCCAGAGGTGATGCACTCCCTTCTTTTTCCCTGACTTCCAGTAAGTTCTCTGTTTAACCAGGCTGGTCTTTCCCCCTAGTAGTTTGTTCCATGTTCAGCTGTAGGCAGAAAACCAGCCAAAATATCACATGCTATAGCAGAAAGTAAGATGATACTCTGACGTTTTCCTTGTCACACTATTTTTTTTCCCTTTTGGGTGCTAATCTCAGGTTTTGTTATTTTTTAATGCATTGGAAAAAGTAAAATGATGACTTGAATTTTCCTTCATACCTTTTCAATCCTTAGTATTTGAATAATGGTGAAATTCTTATTTCTCTCAGCAGTCAGAAGACCAAGAGTAGTTAGTTACGTTTTTAGTTTTCTGGATAGCCCATTTTTGTCAAATGACATATTCATGGGTGAAAGATGTTCCTCTTTTCAAATCTCCATTAACTAATTGCCTAAATAACTAATTAACTAATTGACTAACACAGATCTCTGTTTTTTACACTGCTTCCTAAGTATGGTAGCAGATTCATCAAAATGCAAATAACCACTTTTGCCTGCCTAAATCCACATGCTTTGATTCTAATCTAGGGGAGAAAGAAGACTCCTATCTAGTATGACTTGTAACAAATCTCACATGTCTTGGAAAGAAGAACAGCCTGCTCTTAGTCATTAAAGCAAACCTTGTTCTGGCAGAGGTTACACATTCCCCAGCCCTGACATAGTCTGTTTCTTTCCTAGTCAGACTTACACAAGGCAGGCAGAGATCAGGGAAGCCTGCACAAACACTGTTCTCTGTTGCCACAAATGACATTAGTATGAAATGGATATTCTGAGCAAGAAAACTGTGACCTTTCCTGGGCAGTGCAGTTTGTACAGTGGTCTCCTGGGCAGCATGGAGAGGTGGCTCAGGGAACCATATGGCACTGTGACTCTGAGGTTTCACCTCACACCAAATATAGTTTTGGATCCTCACTTGGTTCTTTCCCCAGCTGCACTCTCACTGTGAACTACTCTCTTCCCCTGATGTTAGCAGCCATCTCATGCTTTCTAAACAAGATGTATAAACTCTGGTGGAGAATCTGCTGTCCCGTGGGCTACCTGCTTTTGCTGAGAGTGTAGTTTAAGCAGCTGTATACCAACACTACTCCCACATGCCTTGTCACACTTTCTTCACTGCCTCTTAGGAAGAAAAAAAGGGCATATTTTCCACAATGAACTAGGAAGGAAGGTTAGATAAGATATGTTTACCTTGCTGCAGCCTGACTGCTGCACAGTCAGGGCACTGATAAAGATGCAAGAATTTGATAGTGACTGCCTGGTTCTCCTGGTACTCCTATCATCTATTCCGATGCTGAGCTTAAAACTTACCCCTGTATGCATCCCTCATAACAGGCATATGCCACATGCATGCACATCCACAGTGAAGTTCATTTGGGGTGATCACCAGGATGAGAGAACAGCTGGCTCAGGCAGCGTCAGGGAAGCATATGGGTGGAGGTATAAATTAACATTGAATAAACAAGCTGTGAAAGGACCCCCGTGGTGGCAGATTGTTCTGTAGGTTTTATAGCAAATACAAGATGTAGATGAATCCTTGAGTGAAAGATTTCTGCCTGTATTGCATTAGTTGTGGATTAGTAGCATTTAAGAAAAATACTTCAAGATACATGACACAGATAGTGAAAAAAACAAACTGAGAGGAGTCTTCTGGAAAAATTCATTGAGGGACAAAGTCTTGGGCCATCAGGACCTGAGAAGAGCGAGGTAGGTCAAGGTCAAGTCACACCATGAAAGAAAGATGAGTCCTGTGTGATGGATGTGCTGGGGTAAGGTGAAGCAGGAGATGGTCACAAAGCTGGTGCAGAGGGATGTCTCTCAGGCCACTTGCATCTTAAATAATTGGAGGAGGGCAGGAGAACATGTCACATGTCATTGTTGTCACCAAAACAGAAGGTAATGAAATGTGTTAGTCTGGCTAGGGAGTAAAGGCTGACAGGACTTGTACCATAGCAAAGAGAGAGGAAAGGTCTAAGAAAAGACTGGTGTTTTTGTGAAACAAAGAGCAGTTCATCATACTATGCAAACAGATTGGATTGACCAAAAGCAATGTACTGTGATAAAAACATTATTTTTAAACTTTAAATATTTAGTGGCACTTTTCTCACTTTCTTTTGTTGTTTTTTTTTGTTAATACACGCTAAATTGAAGAACTATGTAAGCATTTCAGGTACCAAGTACGAAATTGCACAGTCATGGTTATTAAAAAATGGAAGTGAATGTGCTATTTTCTCTAGCCAAATTTGCTCTGTTTCACTTACTTGATTAAAAAACTCAGTCTACCTTGCAGAAATTTATGTCACTCTACAGAACTTGCTGTATCCTATGAGAGATCAGTGTCAGAAAAGGAAGGTAATTCCAGTTTGATTTTTAAAAAAGAAATGAAAACTGAAAACATTATATTTATGCTTTGTGATATGCTAGCATATACTTCCTTTTTATGAATGTGAAAACATAGGACTTGTAGTTTTGTGGTCGCTTTTTTTTTCTTTTTTTTTTTCTCCTTTTAAAATTATTTTTTTCCAAGCAAGAGAATAGCTAAAGAGAATATCACATCTTCATTCACACACAGCTGAGTAGCAGCACATGCTTTTTATCTATGTGTGTATATGTGTGTGTATTTATAAATGTGCATGACTCCACGTATATATGCAAACAGATATGTGTGTACATATATCAACACAATATCAACATATATTACTCTTCTCTAAGAAGCACCCTGCCTCTTCACTTGCAGAAAAGGTCCCCAGCCTTTGACTAACCCCTGCATTTACCACTGATTTGTGTGGGTTACCTAAAGCTAGGAGTGCTATGAAAGGAAAGAGAATAAAGGCAAGCAGGCAGGAAACCTCCTGATTTATGCAGAAAAAGAGGTAGGATGCCACTGTCCATACCCATGAAGATATCACAATTGTCCTGAGCAGCCAGCTCTGTGTCTTGCCCCACAGATGTGCTCCAGAACAAGGCTATGTCCTTCCAGTTGCAGTGTCTGGGGGCTGCTTTGTGCAGCCTATTGCTTGCCAGATGAGACTGCAATCTAACAGGAACGAAATACTTCAAGGCGACCAGGTTGTGCCATGTCTGATTTCCTGCTCTTGCAAGTACCTAACATACTTTACAGTCTGATTACTGAGTTCCATCATGTGTAATTACTAAAGCTGTGTGCCTCCATTGCTCCCCTTCCCCAGTATGAATCTCTGATCAAGAAAATCTGCTGAGCCCCAGGTAGGTGGTTCTCACTGCCTCATGTTCCTGCTTGTGTCCTGGGGAGAGAATAAAATTCGCAGCTTCTTCCATTTCCAGATTATAAGCCTGAATTTTATGTCTCCATAGTCATTGTCTCACTGGCAGCACACATCCATTTGAAACTGAAGTTTCAAACTGGAGTTTGAAATGGTAACTACCTTCCTACTGCTTGTCCTTTTTCTTGCTGAAAGGGGATTAGACCCTGATAATTTTTGTTGTTTTCTAGCACATTTCCACCCACCCACTTTTTGAAAAATGAGTGACCAATTGGAAAATCTTCCAGCTCAGACATCTAAGAACACGTCTTTTCACTATCATGATAAAGCCCTTGGTCTCTAGGACAACTACCTGTGGCAATTCCCTGAAATGGCTCTTATATTAACAATGTTGCAGAACACCCTCTCCACATCTCAAGTCTGATTTTAGGGTCAGTAACAAAATGCCCACACTACTAATGCTGCATGCTTTACCACTCTTCATCTAACAATTTAAACTCATATTCTATTTTATCTGCTCTCTCTGGCACACAGTCCCACCCAATACTCACGTGGCTTTTACCTTTGTTTTCATTTTGTTCTTGTGATGGTTTCTCTGCCCTGTTTCCTTTATCTCTGTTCTATCTGGTTTCAGATCTGCATCAATACTTCCAATTCCCCCATGTTTTTGACATGTTCCTCACCATCAGTGTACAAACACAGGACATATTACTTTTCATTTTCTGTTTCCTGACCCATCTATACAGAAGTCTGCCAACATCTGACCTTTTTTTAAAAATCAGTTCCTCAGTTAGGGACCCACGGGATCAGCAGCACAAGATGATGGTCATAGGAGGGTGAGAATTAGGAAAACTGTTTTTAGCTATTGTGGCCTCTCAGTGCTTTCCAAGATGAGGAACGAGATCCCTGGGGGACAGACACACTCTTTTTCTCTTTCTCAAAATTGCTCTGATGTAATTTTGCTGAATAGTGAAGGTTGCTTTATCTGACAGATGTGGTCTGTGAAAAAAGAGAGTTTGTGGCCATAATGGTCCATGTAGGAACCCATAAATATTATGTAGCAGAACTACCACACAAACTAGCTGAGAGGCAAAATTCCTACTTTGTTTAAGGTAGGAGTCTGGGGAAACCAATGAAGAATAGTAGCACTTATAAAAACAACCTCGGTAATCCACTTTCATTTTGTAACTTTTAACTGACTTGACTTCTCAACTTGTGAAATCATTACAACTAATGTACCTTATGGAAGACATGGCATTGGGTAAAAAAACCCAACCTAATGAAGCTATCTCAGTTAATACCAACTGCCTAGATGCATGTTTTCTACTTCAGCCCTTTCAAATAGAGTGTAAATCAGAGTGAATTGTTACTGTTCTGGGACAGCTTGACAACTCTTGCCAGTACTGATACATTTACTTTACAGGGCAGGCATGGATACCGTTAGAAGAGTTGTCAGGAAGGCTGCAAAAAGACACAGTTGCTTTTAAGTTCTGGAGTTTTTTAATATTAGCAAAGTACTTATTTTAAACTGGACACACTGCCTGTTTAATACACTTTATCTTTCCATTTGTGGGTTGGATAAAGTTCAACCACTAGAAAAAATGTTAGGACATAAATACTACAGCAATCATTCACATAAGTGACAAGCTTAAACCCACTTCCTGTAATCAAGAATAAGATGGAAAGAAAGATAAGGAATTCTACTTTTCCTCCTTCTTTTTGCAAATCTTACATGAAAGAGATTCCTTGGGTCACAGATTTCCAAGATATGAAAAACAGATCTGGGAGTGCAAGATGAGTACTTTTTGGCATAACCCCCACCAAGAAGGGCCCTCTCTATCCTAGTGCCTCCCACACAGCCTACAAGCAGGGAAGCTTATCCCTGCCAGCTCTTCAGGTAGTCGCTTGCAGCAGGACTAATCCTTGCTTCCACGACCTCCCTGGGCTCATTCACAGGTTTCCTTGGCTGAAAACCCAAGTCATCCCGGCTGGCAAGCCAACTTCCACACAGGCTGTAACAGGTCTTTGATGCTACAGCCAGCAGTCCACCAGTCCACTTCTTTTTGCAGAAGGACCTTGAGCAAAAGCAGGCCAAGAAACAAAATCTATATTGCTGATTTTGTGTAAAGAAAACTGGATCCATTTGTGGCCTCCATTTTGCCAAAATGACACAGAAATTACAGTTACATAAGGTGCTACCTGAATTAAAAGTTTTCTTTTCTTTTCAGATCACTGAGAGAATAATTGTTTTATTTGTCGTGATCAACAGTCAGGAAGAAGTTCAAGGGAAATATGTCGTCTGTGTTTTATTTTTCCTTTGGAATTTACTAGATGTGGTCAGGTAAGGAGTCAACATCAAAACCATGAAGGGAAAATGGGTTATCCTTGCCAGTAGAACTCCATCTGCATTGTGCAGCAGGCTCATTTAATGGTTTCAAAATTGGCAAAGCATATTATCCATTTTAAAATAAAAGACTGAACTTTTAAAGTTATCTAATGATTTTTACAAAAATCCACGTGGTTAAGAGGCAGAGTAATTTGCAGATGTAATGCATTAGCAGACTATATCAACATTTGTAGTTCAAAGGCCTTGATGTTTTTAACAAAAATTCAGAAGGCAATCCCAACTACCTTCTGGAGAACAGCAGTTCCTGAAACCATCCTGGTTACCATTACCATCATGTTGCCTTATTATTTTATTTTTTTATCCACTTTGATCCAAGATTGACAGCACAGTAAGGTAGCACCAGTAGAACTTCTTGCAAAGGCAGACTGGGTTAATTGCACTGGGCTTTCCAAAAAGCCAAGAGCTCCTACTTCAGGAAACTGAGAGTTTCGGTGTAGTAGTGCATATATCACACCACAAGAACAACAAATATTTCTCATATGTAATATAAGCCTCTATGCACCTCAGTTTTTAGACTTAGAGCAGGTACATACAGAATTAACAAACATTTTAAGAAGACAAGCTCTCACAGTAACCTATGCATTGCAGCAAATCTTTTTTCTGCTAGAATGGCTTTCTGCTAGTTTAAATATATTGCTTAGGGGACTGACTGAAGAAGATGGCTTCAGGCAGCAAAGGAAACAAGTTATAAAAGAGATCTGAAACAGGAAAGTGTCAGAGAGAATTTCTAAAGATTTTAAGTCAGCTTAAGAGTATTTTGAAATACATTTAATAGGCTGCTACTTGTATTAATTATTTTTATTATAGTTCCATCCCATTTCCTTTTGAATTTGTAAAACTAAAACAGAAGAACCTAATCTGAAATGAAAGGGTTCAGTGCAGCTAGAGAAAATGCCAAAAGCATAAACAATATGAATTCCTGTCAGTGCATAATAGTGCCATTGATGCATCATTATTTTCTACACTTGCTAAAGAACAGAGTTAAGCACCACAGCATTAATAACAGTTGTTTAACAGGAAAGCTACTGTGGTTTATCGCAGAAAATGACCAATTCAAATAAACCATAGTACAACTCATACAAATTTAGAATTCTTACCTGATTTATTTTACAGCATTTGTGCCATGTCCTAGCACTTCAAAGAAGTATTCATATCTAAAAGTACATAGGGATCTCTTCTATCCTTTAGCCAACTACTCTTGAAGTATTGTAAGTTTTTCCAGGGACTTTCAGGGACATAAATTTCTCTGAAGGACTATTTATTACACATCATGGCTAGTGATATACTGAGAGCATGTTCTGATCTTTCCTGCTTATACTGTAACAGCCCATGGAATTGTATAGAGAGGGAGTAGCTGTTTCCTTTTTGTATTGGGTTGAGATTCAGCCTTAAAAGCAACAACAATAAAAAATTGAGACAATCCTGAGGTTGCAGAGTCAATCATCCATTTTCGGCCTACCACACTCACCTACAGTCCAGGTATGATGCAAAATTAATTGAATTAATCAATAAGAAAGGAATACAGGAAGAGTGTTTTAACACTCATTTCATCTGTAACAAACTCTTGGGTAATATATTTACACATCTCCAGCAAGCCCACAGTGCAAAAAGTCTTTCAGCTGACCGAAAATGCAATCAGACCTGTTTCTCCAGTGTTTGGAAATCTGCTGTACCACTTTAAGATCAAACCAACATCAGGTCACCTTTGGACACTGAAATACTAAGCATTGTGGTCTTTCAATGAGCAACAGTACCAGCCACAGTAAAAATATAATACTGCAATACATTGGTGACCAACTGCTTTTTCTGGACCTACTACCCTTACTGAGGTCCACACAGGAAACAATCCACACTTGAGCAGCAGCACATGCATGAGGTTGAGGAGAGGGGAAGATGTTATGTACCTGCAATTGCCTTTTTGTTTAATCTTCTCTAGCAGTGATTCAACTAGCTCAGCAGTCATAATCAGGACTGTCTCAGTCCCAAGAGACAGTGATATTCTCCCTGCCCCTCTCAGTTGTGACACTCTCATCTGAAATCCATTTTCTAATGGACCAGTATGAAATCATACTGGTTTCTGATAGAGCTTTCTGTCTGGAGGGTTTTATTGCTGTCTGCCTGCTCTAGGGTAGCACCACAGATAACTCTTCTGAAACAATGAACCATCTTGGAGTCAGCATTGGAGTCTGAATGAAAACTGTTGCTGGCTCTGAAATTTACTCAGACAGCTCCAAGCTCTTCTGCAATTCCTATGACTTTTCCAATAGTATAGCTTTATTCTAAAGACATCATGATTTCCTCAGAACTCATCTGCTTTCCTCTTATTGCAGATACACTTACAACATGTTGGCAAGGATGGGCATATACTACCTACCACTAACATGGCTCAATTTCTCACTGTGCATCCTGCTTTATCCCCTCTCAGTTCTGGCTAAAGGTAAGGAGGTGGGAAGGGTACCAATCACCTGCTTCCTTAATATTCTTCAGTAAAATCTGATCACTTCAATTGCCTTTAGTGTTTAACATAGCTCCTCATATGTTGCCAAAGCTGTCATAAATATTCAGGTACCTTCATATTAAACTGCATGTTACCTCTGTCTCTCTTTTCTGTTATTTTTTCTTTATTAGAAACTATCTGGGGTTTGGGGCTTGTGTGTCTGGTACATTTTGGGGTTTTTCTGTCTGCTTATTTTAAGGTTTTAAAAATATAGGAAAAAGTTCTTTTTGTCTAAGTAAATCAGAAAGATACCCACATAAAAGACATACATATGTTTTCCTCTCTTCCAGACTGATTATACTAGACAGCAAGTTGCAGAGTTTCTCCCCTGCTGAGGCTGACCTCACTGGCTCAGGTCATGCTTAGCAGGTTATCATATTTACACCAAGAACTCTGCCCACTGAGAACACACTGAAAGCACTTGTTTCTGACAGAACTTGTTAGTGAATAGGATATATTTAGTATTTCTAGTATATAGAGCCATTAGCATCCCAAACCTACAAAACTGAACTCGAGAAAACATGCATATGTATATGAACACATATATATATATATATACACACACACACATATATGCACACATATATATGTATAGATATATAAAATATAGAAGGTAACTGACTTGTTCATGTTTTTGATGATCTTCCTTTACACTAAGGATTACCATGTTTTTACAGGATTTGCAATTTGTGTATCACTGCCTTATTTTGAGTCCTTTGGCACATACTCCATCAAGCTACCATTTCCATTCACCTTCTCAATCTACTTCCCCTATATTCTGAAAATGTACCTGCTAGTGCTCTTTGCAGGTAAGTATCTCATCTTCCAGAAAGCTGGGTCTCAACACAACTGGGATGCCTATGGCAACAAAAAATCAAATCTTTACTGTGCCTTTCACACACTCTAACTCTCTCTGCTGCATCTCTTGCAGACCACTGCTGGAAAGTACATCATTAACTGTTTTAATTTCCATTATCTTTCAAATACAAATAGTTACATTTGAAAGAAACAACATGTGTATGGTGCACAAAAACACAAACCTATGAAAGTTGTTTCAGTGACGCTAGACTCACAGTTATTTAGTGAAACTTGCTTTTTTGTTTGCCTTTAAAAAAAAAAACAATTCCCATTTGATCATACTCTGGCTTTGTGTAATTCTTCCTCAATCTCAACTCCTAGCTGGCATGAGAAATTATATCTAAATTAGGACTTTTACAGTATGATTATTTAAAGGGATAAAAAAACAAGACCACTCCAAAACTTGCATGTAAACATATCCCTTCTCCTTTTCATCAAAATACTTTGGAAAAATTTCAACTGAATTTAGCTGCATCACACAGAAAATCTTTGTTTGGTCATTAAAGTTATTTTGAAGGATCTCATCTTTATGATGTAGCGTTCTGTTTGTTCCTAAGTACATGGAAGGAACTCTGCAAAGCTGCCAGATGAAGGTGCTTACAGTTCCTTCTAAATTAACTGAAGACAGTTTGAATTCTACTCTACTGTGTTTTCACATTGTTTTGTGTTTTAATTCAGGTATGTGCTTTATCATCCGGAACCTCTTCTCTGAGAGAACAGCACACTTAGGGACAGGCAACACCAAAAATAAAAGAAGCTAAGTTGATATTTTGTTTGGAGGGACAAAATATGTTACTAGGGGATTGCTGCATATCATTGTTAAAAACAAACTGGACGAAGATTTCTCAATGCAAAACTCCTTTGTATGAACAGTATCTGACTGTGTAGAATTTTCAGAAAAGGAAGATCTCTTGAGTGCACCTCAAAAAAAGAGCAGTTTTTGAAAACTTTTGAATGTTTTGACTTCAAGTGGACAGAGTTTTTTTAATTAATTTTTTCTAACATATGTTATAGAATTTTGAAAAAATTGGAAGGTGCCGCAAGTCACAGCTACACCCTTATTTCAGTGTTAATTCTTATCTCATTAGCTACAGATATTCTGTAATGACAATATCATTTAATCTGTAAGATTAGTTTATACTAGGCCAACATGTATGTACCTCACATACAAAAGCTAAATTGGCTGGAACTGGAATCTCTCAAGGAGCAGAAGTCAGACCCTTTGCAACCTAGAGACTAACAAGCTGATTAACCCAGGCATTCGCTAAGTATCCTTCACATTCAGGTCCCATCCTTCAGTTATAAAAGAAGGTTCCAGAAAATGCACCTAAATCAGAAAGGCAAGTGTTAAGGGGATATATAAGGGAATATATTCAAGGGAATGTTTAAGGGTCAGAAATAAACAGTTATAATCATGTGTTTGGCATGTCAGTCTTTTCCCCCACCAATTATTTTCTTCCATGCAGAACATTACACAGACGTGCAAAAGAAGTGTGATGTAGTGAGGTCAAATAATACGTTGTTCCTAAAAGGTAACTGAATGACTATCAAAAGCCATGTGCATTTTACTCAATTGTATTGCTCCTCATATTTCTCTAGGATAATTTGTGAGAATGCAACTAGATCATAGGCTTTTCCAAGGTCAGGAAAAAAATCCAGTGGATTATACAGCCAAAACCAGCCAAATAATTCCTTAGAGATTGGCAGAATCTTTTCTGATGTTTCATCTGTATTGATTATCACCTACATTTCAATTCAAGCATGTGGGGGAGAAAAGTGAGACTTTTTTTTTTCTTTTAGCTGACTGAAGACTGTGGGAAGGGAGCCTAGATAATAGGAGTAGGAGAGAAAGTAATATTTCAAGGGAAGCTAAACACTGTTACAATATGAAGAGGTTTTTGCCTGTATGACTTTTCAAACCACGCAGCCTAAGAGATTATATAAGGAAACAGTGAAGCTAAATTAATTTGTTATGAAAGGTCACCCACTATAATTTTTATTTAATAAATGTGGCAGACAACACGTGCAGACTATTTTGACCACTGAGTATTTGCAGACCATAAGCAAGATCGCACATAGAATCGTGTGGTGTCGACCCTGGATTTGTTTTTTTCAAACCACTGCAAACAGAAATTTGGAACTGAGTAGAGAAACAGGAGTGCTTGCACTTTGGGTTTCTGTCTAACTGATTCAGCTGTGAACAGTGTGAAGAAACATACAGAGCCACCGAATAAGATGACAGTTTTGATGACAGCCAGAGTAAGTCCACATTAAACAACTATATAACTTGCTAAAGTTGAACATGAACATTTTTTCCTTGGGAATTCAATCCAGCATGCCAGAAACAGCTGGTTCCAGCCAGTTCTAAAATTGAGCTGCTGCAGGACACTGCTGAGCCAAACAGCAAAGATGATGGCATGGCATCTCTCTGAAAGCTTAAGAAAAGGTAAGAAATATTACGCAGCAGCTGTGAGAAAGAAGAGTAAGAAAAATATAAGAGAAACAGTTCTGTAGACAGTAAAGTCAATGGAGAAGGAGAGGAAGAGCTACTTTAGGTACTGCAGCAGATTCCCCTGCATGCCATGAAGAAGACCATGGTGGATTAGGTTATACTGCAACCCACAGAGAAACACACCAGACAAGATATCCACATAGCAGCCAGTGGAGGACCCCAGGCTGGAGCAGGTGCCCTGAGGTAAGCTGCAGCCCACAGAGAGCCCACACAAGCAAAGCAGGAACTGTGGCCCATTAGGGGCCACACTGAGGCAGCTTTTTCCTAATTGACTGTACCCCATGGAAAGGACCTATGTTACAGCAGTGCTTGAAGAGCTGCAGCTTGGGAGAAGAAACCATGAAGGACTGTATCCCATAGGAAGGACCCCATGCTGGAGCAGAGCAACAGTGTGAAGACAAATAAGCAGCAGAGATTTAAGGTTTATTACCTAAGTGCAACCCCCACACCCACCTTATACTGCTTGGGGAAGGAGGAGTAAAGTGAGCCTAGGAAGAAGGGAGGAGGGAGGCATAGTGGAAGATAATTTTACTTTTTCTTTCCATCCTACTCTATTTTTAATTGGCAATAAATTTTTCTTCCAGAAGTTGAATCTGTTTTTGTGACAGTGAATAGTAATCACTGTTTATAGTGATCACTCTGTCTTTATCTTGACCCATGAACTTTCTCATCCTATTTGTTCCCTGTCCTGTTGAGGAGGACGAGGGAGAATGAATGTCCTTTTGAGGAGATGGGGCTGAACAGACATTGGGAAGCCAACTGAGGTCAAACCTATTACAGATTAAGCCATGTTTATTGTTTTATGTTAAAAAAAATATTATGTCTTGAGTCTTACAGCTGGGGAAAAGGCTGGAATAGGAAAGGATTCTTTGAAATTCACTGTTGAGAGGACCCCCAAACATAAACTGCATGAAAAAGGCATGAAGCTCATGACAGAAAACTTCCCCACCTCTCTCTGGTATAGAGGTTACTTGGGGCAGGCAACTGGGAGATTGCAGTCAGCCTGCCATGTGTGACCACAAAAGGCTACTGTGGCTTCAGCTCCAATGCCTCACCTAAACTCAGAAGTGGCCAGGCAAAAAGATGTCTATGACAATGGCTTTTATGACCGTGAGTTGTACTTCAATGATTATAGCCTGTTGGGAAGGGATGGGATCCACCTGTCTAAAAAGGGCAAGAGAAGCTCTGTCAGCAGACAGAGCCAGTTTGGTGAGATGGGTTTTAAAAACTGAATCACTTGGCTGGGGTCCAAAGTGGTAATCTGCATGCCACTGCTTCCTCCTGGGGAGTGGGCCATGCCAACCAGGGCAAGCTTGGCTGCCTCAAGATGAGAGTCCTACGGCTAACCACATCAGGGATGTGTATGACTATGGGGAATCCTCTTACACCCCTCCTAGGGAAACTGGATGCTCGACTGCCTCCCTGAAGTGCCTGTCAAATGCACAGGGCGCAGGGAATAAACACAAAGAACTGGAAATCTGTGTGCGTCACAGAGCCATGATCTCACTGCAATTTCAGCGAGATAGTTAATCATGGTGAGATAGTTCATCACTGGAATGTTGGTTCATCACTGGAATATTGTCATGGATTTCTGTGTACTTTTTAGAAAGGACAGGTCAGCAAGGTGAAGTGAGGTGGTGGAGCTGGTCTCTACATGAAAGAGCATCAAGCTCTGCCCAGGGACAGACAAGGAGTTGAGTGCTTATGGATAAAAATTAAGGGACAGGCTAAAATGGGTGACACTATTGTGGGTGTTTACTACAGGCCACCTGATTCAGACAAGGAAGTTGATGAGGCTTTCTGTGGGCAACTGGAAGTAGCCTTGAGATCACAGGCCCTGGCCCTCCTCTGAGAATTCAACAACCCTGGTATTTGTGGGAGACACAACATGGCTCAGCACACAGTCCAGGAAGTTCCTGCAGATACTGGAAGACAATTTGCTAATGCAAGTGGTGGGGGAGCCAATGAGGGGAGGTGTGTTGCCCTGCAGAGGTCCCTTCCCACTCCGATAATTCTGTGTTCTATGAATTTACATCTTTGTATCTTGAGATATCAGCACTCCCAGACCTCTTTACACAGGGCTGCTTTCAGCCACTCCTCTGCCCATTTAGACTTGTATTAGACACCGCTCTGTACAAGATGCAGAATCTACCATTTTAATTTGTTAAATTTCATGCTTTTGTTAAATTTCATGCCATTAATCATAGCCAAATGCTCATCTATCCACATCTTTCTGCATGATCTCATCTCTCAAGGGTCAAAAGCAACTTTCAGATTTAGTACTATCAGCAAACATACTAATGGTGCATTCAAGTCCTGCCTCCTGATCATGGATAAATACATTAAACTGAACTGGCCCTAGATTTGAATCCTGAGGAATATGGCAGATGACTTTGTCAGCCCCATGCACTACAACTCTTTGAGCGCTGCCTGTCAGTTCTTTAACCAGCGCATGGTGGACCCTCTCATCTCACCATTGAACAGCTTGTTCAGACAGATTTTGTACACGACAGTATCAAAAGCCCCACAGCAGGTGGCTGTGTCATAGAAGCGTTATCAGATGAGTTACTCAGGGCTTTCCCTTTGTGACCTCAAGCTGACTGTGGTTGATGGGTGTATTATTCTTTAAATGCCTTTCAGTAGTATCCAGTATGATCTCTATAAATTTTCCCAGGTAACAAGGTTGAGTAAAAGGCCTGTAGTTGCCTGTGTCTTTTCCTCATGCCCTTCTGGTAAATTGGATTACTGTGGCCAGTTTCTGGTCAGCAGGGATCTCCCCAGACTCCCAAGAGACAGCTCCTCCAGCACTCTGGAACAAACCCCATCAGGCCCCATGGACTTAGAAAGATTAAATTGATGCAACTGCTCATCTACAGTTACAGTGTCTAGAAATGAAAAGTCACTGCTGCTGTATGTTCTCTGACAGGAGAGGCCAGATCAATGTCTATCAATGTTATTAATCACTGATGCAAAAGCATTGTAATGCCTCTGCCTTTTCTTCATCTTTTTTTTCAGATGACTACCTTAATCAAGAATTGGTTGAATATTTTCCTTAGATCTCCTCTTGCTCTAAACATACTCAGAATTTCTTTCTTTTTGTTATCTGATCCAACACTCAGTTTCAACTCTGAGCTTTGGGCTTTTGTGTTTTCTCTCTACACATGGTAACCGCAGCATTGTAATCACCCTTTGAGACCTGACCTCTCTTACAGAGATTATACAATTTCTTCTCTTTGTGAGTTCCAAGAGAAGTTCCCTGTTCAGCCAAAACCAAAAAATTTAAACTCAACACTTAAACTCATTATTACTGTGGCCAAAACAGCCACCTAAAAATCCTATCTACTCCTCTATTCACAAACATCAAGTTGGGGTTGGCGGGGGGGAAGTCGGGGGACATCTTTCCTAGTTGTCTCAAGGAATACTTGTGACAAGAAATTATCTTCAACATACTTCCGGAATTTCTCAGACTTCCTTGTCAGAGTTGTCTGGCATTTCCAGTTGATGTCCAGGAAAATTTCTATAAGAACCAGGGCTACTGTTCCAGAGATTTCTCCTCATTGCCCACAGATTAAATAATTAGTGCTAGCATTTGTCTGAGTGAACAGCAGTAGACACCTACAAAGCCATCTGCTTTGTTTTCCATCTCCCTAATTTTCACTCAGAGGCTTTCAACCACATTATTCCTAATTGCAAGGAATGTATAGTGAAAACTGTGCCTTCCAATGCAACTCTTTGCCTTGCCTGCCTTGCCTATTCTCCTGAAAAGCCTATAGCCCTGCATGCCAACACTCCAGTCATGGGACTCATTCTACAAAGTCTCACTAATCCAAATGATATCATAGCTTTGGGAACTGACAAATGCTCCCAGTTCATCCTGTTTATTTCTTGCATTGTGTGCATTGGTGTTCAAACATTGCAGATATGCTCCTAAACTCTAAGTGCTCTCTGCAGCTCTGTTAGCATTGGAACCCTCAGGCCATGCTATGCCATTCCTTGGCTTACATATTGTACTACACATCAGTAGGAATTCAGTTAATTCAGATGCTTATATATTGCTCCTCTATGCAAACATACACAGCAAGTAGGCATCACACAGCAATTCCCTTTAAAAAAGACAAAATTTAATCTGAATTAAAATGCTAATAAACATGCAAACCGAGATGATTAAAGGTGTAAGTTAGTTTGAAACAGTATATTAGAGATGGAGCCATTAAAATGTGACATATTTGGCTTTCTTAGAGATTACTTAGAAGTGCACACAAATAGAAATGTCATGAACTGAGATGCAGACTTGCTGACAAGGACTTTCAGTGAGTCCTTCTGCACATTCACCTTCAGTTTTCTCAGTATAGAGCTGCATATACAGCAGAAGATTACCACTAATTATCCAGTATTTTGGAAAGGCAAACAAGTGCTGCATTAATCCTCCACACACACAATCAGTGAAGAAATGCTCAGCCTTCACACAAGTACCCTTATTGGAGAAAATCCTAGAGTCATGGAATCGTAGAGTATTCTGAGTTGGAAGGGGGCCATAAGAATCATCAAAGTTTAGCTCCTGGACCTGCATAGGACAACCCAAAAATCACACCATGCGCCTGAGAGGATTGTCCCAATGCTTCTTGAACTCTGTCAGGTTGGTGCTGTGACTTCCCTGGGGAGCTGTTCCAGCACCCAACCACCCTCTCGGTGAAGAATCTTTTTCTAATACCCTAAACCTCCCCTGTCACAACTTCAGGCCATTCCCTCAGGTCCTGTCACTGGCCACCACAAAGAAGAGATCAGTGCCTGCTCCTCCTCTTTTCCTCACGAGGAATTTGTAAATTGTGATGAGGTCTGTCCACTGTCTCCTCCAGGGCAAACAGACCAAGTGACCAAGAATCAGAGGATAATTTCTTTTACAGAGAAAATGTTATCAGCCCTGAAAAGAAGGTAATTCCTCCAATGGGTATGTCTTCTAGATATATAAAAATATCATTTCCTTCAACCTGATAAAAAATCAACAACACTCTTAGCAGCACTGTTTGAAAGACACTAGGGAACAGTGCCCAGTTATATCAATTTTGGTCTACTTCAGCAAGGAGGATTGCTAAATATAAAAGCACTTTTAATATTTGTCTTGGCTAGATAGCAAAGTGAACAATTCTCTATTCCTTCAGAAAGAAAAATAATAAATAAGGAATATAGCAGGGGCTAATATAATTTAAATTATATATGTGGAAAAAAAGTTGCTCTATTGTCCCTTTTCCCTAGAGGCAGAGAAGAACTCTCTTCATGTGCAAAAAAATGTAAAGGAGACAAAAACAGTTACATGTGCGAAGAAAATTGCAGCTGTCCTGGAGATACAAAAGCCATCAGGATCATTGACTCATTTCAGTGATTTTTATAAAGCCATTGCAAAATTGACATGCATACCACCCCTTTTCAGAAACCCTGCTCACACTATATAGTCATAATGTGTTGTCACTACTGCACAAGGATATTGCTAAAGGAAGGATTATCAGTTAAAAAAAATGCTCTTTCCAAATCTGTTACACTAAGACATACTTTAGTAAATACACTATATCCAAACAAATTTTACAAGTTTGTTTTATTTTCAGCCATTCTTTCAAAGCTTCCACGAATTAAAGGAATATTCCACTCCAGCTTCTAAGGTTTCCAGATGTCACTGAAACAACTCAATTGAAACTGGACGCATATTTCTCATTTAGATTCAGCACATTTGCAAAACAGTAACATATCAGTTACAGACAAAATATTGTTTATCATAGGAATTTTTATGATGAAGTAAAAGGGAAAAAAATCCAAACTCAATTAAAAATCTTGTGATAGGAAACATCTTTGAAATACATCTTCTTGATGCCTGAGTAATAATATTATGTTTTCAAATATGGACTGTTTTCTTCATTGGATAAGGTACAGTGTGCAGCTACCACCCATAAGCTTTAGTCCATACTGCTTTCTTCTTGAACTCTGCAAGAGATCTCAAGGCCAGAAGTGCAACTGTGAAGACAGGGACAAATTATATTAAATTGTGCAATCCAAAGGAAAAGATGTGTATTCTTGCTAGTAATTCTACTAAAACAGGTAAGTTAGTTCTCCTTTTACTGACTCTTTTTGTAATTCTTTCAATTGTGGTGATGTGCTAGGCCCTTCCTCTGCTTTGTGGCATGTCTCCGACTGAAATCATATCACACCATGCTCTAATTAGTCTGTCACTTAGACACATAAATCAACCAACATTCCAGAAAGTTCAAATTCAATGAGCAATGATGCAAACCAGGACTTAGGAGGGACTGGGAACAACAGAAGCACAAAGTCTTAAGTCCTCTGCGCAATTCACTGATTGCAAATGCAACTCACTAATTCTTTAATTCAGTTTGAAAGGATCATGCATTTAGACAAAATCCAGTAACCAACCTAGTCACAGTCTAGTTATTCAGATGGAAGTTTCATGTTCTAGTACGTAAAAGGAAAAAACCAATGGGAAGCTCAAGGAGAACATTGACTTATCTCTATGAGGGCATACTGAGAATATATGTGAATATCAGAACTCTCTGATATACAGAGGAGGCTCTCCAACAGCCTTTAGCATTGCTTCTGGTGCAGATTAGCAGACATTACAGGGGAATTTACCAGAGAGTGACTAAAGACTGCAGTCATCAAAACAAGGGTAATTATCCTAAAAATGCAAATAACTTATAACTGGATTTCAAGAAGCCTTGTTTAGGTCCAACAGATCAGATGATCCAAAGGAAGTGCATTGTGTTAATGGAAAGAAGCACAAGCGCACTTACTTCACTTGAAAATATTTGTGGTGCCCCCTTAAAATTACTTGCACAGACCCTACATATGTAAGTAAGCAATGGGATGCATACTAGGGCTACAACTCCTACCACAATTCAACATATTGTCTACTTTCCGTCTTTCTTTTTACGTATCTTTTCAGCAACCCTCATTTCTCTTTCCCTTTTTCTCAGACTCTCTTACTAGGTTGTCCTAGTTCACCTCCCATCCCTTCCACACAGTGCAGGCTTTATTTGCACCTAAGTTATGTGATTTATATTCTAGTACTGGAGCATTTCCCAATAGTATGTTGGATCTTATTTTTAAGGGTAACTTCAAAAATTACAGACAGATCTGTCAATGAAATAAGTTTGTGCACCAGAGGTACCTCTAGGTTCTTTGGACCCCAAGTGCTACATCATAAGCATCAGCAGATGAGATAGCAAATGTAAGGTGTTACAGACAAGAATGTCAACTTACCTGTGAAAATTAGCTCAAAGATAAAAATCTCACTCCTTATAACAACTGCATTTTAATCTGTACTGACAGTTACGGAAAAATAGGAACTCAATTAAAAATGTATTACCTTTTAGGAGGTCCATGGAAGATTTTGATAATGCTTCCTTAGGACATTCCATCATATTGATCAGCCAGTCAATAAACTGAAGATTGAAATATGAAAAAAAATCTGAATTAAAAGAGCCTCTGTATCAGAACATGATGAATTATTTTCAGTTTGACAGACAACATTTGATTTCTGCTAAATTCAGTTATCTAATCAGATGCAGTGGCAAATGAAGCTTCTGCCCAATGCAAACAAAACACCCTAGAGTACATCTCCCAGTCCATGCAATTCTTCCCATAGCTGGATCTGAAACTCCCTTTGCTCCTTCTCATTATCTCAGCAATAATTCTTTGTAAGAAAAAGGCACACTAAATAGCTTCCCTCCATCTTGTCTGTTCATACCTTTAACCTATTAATATAATTCTTTCTTATCTGTCTCTTGTCCAAATGTTTTACTGCAAATCCTTCAGAACTATTATTGTCTTTGTTCCTCTTTTGACCTCTCTCATTTTTTGTTGTTTTTTTTCTGGCAGTGGAGGGTGCCTGGATGACAATATGGTATTTAAACTCATAAGGATGATTTTCAGGGCAAGGCCTCACATTCTTCCTTAAAAACTAATTAGGTTCTTGCATACTAACAGTTCACCCCTGCATTCCTCCCACATTATGAATTCTGACTTCAGTGTAACTTTTAGCACAGAAGCATGCTCAGAGAAACCAGTCCTCAACAGATTCCAGTTTGCACGCAACAGCTAACTATTCATCTATAGATTAATACCCGTACTTCCACATATAACAACTACATGCATTGCCCAGTAGGTTTGCCAAATTAGATGCAATTTTCCACATTTCTTTTCAACTCATACTCCAAAATAAATGACACACACTGCAAACTGTACAGAATTGCTCTGAATTTACAATGTGGTGTGTGCAACAGCAGAGAATCCTTCTTTCAGTGTTTAAAACACTGACTTGCTACCAGCAGCTCCCAACTCTCTTCTCCCTTATTTTCTTAAGAGTTTGACTCCCAGCTTTGGAATTTTGGTGGGTTTTTTTTTGCAACTTTCAAGTTTTACTTGAGAAACTACTTTCATATCTGATTAAAAATAAAGTGAGATCACAACTGAGATGCAATAAAATATAGAGGAAATAAATGCTCTATCTAAGATCCAAACTGACTACTAAAAATGGGGTGCTTTCTCATGTAAAGTGCTTATCACGACATGCAGTTTTACCTTCTGTGTTTGTTCTTTCCATGGTTCTTTAGCCAGCAAAAGGGAAAGGCTACTTGGAAGGAGAGTGAGAGTCTCTTGCACAGCAAACTTGTCAGTGGGGTGTTTGCCAATGTCTTCCTCAGGTAATTCTGGTGACACCATGTGGTGTTTCCACAGTGACCAGTCAGCACTGAGCCCAAGAAGTAATGGTGCACCATGATCAGCCCAGGTCAACACAGAAGCTGCAAACAGCCACATGAGGAAATCTATGCACTAAACAGAAAAAGGCAAAACCACACTTTATTAAATGAATAATACAGAAGGAGAAAAAAAAATTTAGAAACTCCACCAAAAAAAACTAATCCAAAAAAGAAACCAACCAAAAACCCAAGACTAAAATCCAGATGGTGTCTAGCTCTAAAAACAATAACCTAAAAATTCAGGTAAAATTAAAAATGCAAGAACTAAAAAGTTCTTAATATGTTTCTATGCTTTGAAGAGCATAAGCTCCTTTCTAAATTGAAACTAAAATGTTTACAAAAAGAAAATCACACTCCTCTAAAATCATCTTTTAGATTAAAGCTGATCCACAATTCATTTAAAATGGAGAAATAACTTTTTCACAGTAACCTGACTGTTGAGGGAAAACAGAGATGGTCACCGTTGTGGTGCTATAAATGGCTGAGAAATATTGCAGAAATGTAATTAATACCTTTCTGCCCTAAGCAGCAGCTTATTTTATGTCCCCAAACAGAAGACCTAAACAGCTGAACAACATTATTTTCTCTAAAACTGTCCAAGCCCTCTCAGAATCAGAAGCTACACAGTTCTGACCTGTCTAGACAGTTCTACTACTGAATTCAAAATTTTCCTTCAATTGTTCTAAATTCGGTAAATTTGAAGTAATTATTTCCTTTAGCTACCTTTAGGTCCTATCATAATTTAAATGTAAAGGTTATTTTAAAATGTTTTAAATACATATTATTTCACAAAATTTGTGAAAATTTTCTCTGTGGTGGTAAGATCAATCTTCTAAATTACAAAAGCTATCTTCGAAATTACAAAAGGGGAATAATACTTATTACTGAGGAAAAATGTCAAATATATTAGAACCTCCTTCATGCTACAAATAGTTTTCACAGCATTACCTCTTTCAGATCAACATTTTGTAAGGGTATTGATTTGTACGCTACATTTCTGATGTAGCCCATCAGGTCTAACAGCCAGTCCATTCTTTTCAGAACTCCTAGAAAAAAGAATAAGAACACTGACTCATGTCAAACACTAGAATGCACAGCTTTTCATTAAAAAGCAAGCACAGAAAATCACTATAGCAAGAAAGTACCAATTGTAGAAGAACAAAGATCACCAACACCACTATCACTTTTGATTAATTCTGCCACTGACAGAAAACATACAGGACCTTAAATAGTACAGAAACTCTGCTTATAATGCAGGCAACACACTGAATACACAGGAAAAAAAAAGACTGAATGAGAATTACTTGACATAATGGTAGCCTGCAGGACCTACTAACCAATGATATGACTGCTACAGAATAATCCTAAAGCCTACCTCAATGCGTCAAGTACTGTGAAAATGGTCCTGCAGTGTTGAGAGGGTCAGTAAAACATGGTCAAGGCATGCAAATAAAATCAGCCCTCCATTCATCTCAAGGATGGAAGACACTTCATTGGTTCAGGTTCTGCTATCCATAATCTATTCTACCTCCTATAAACTAATAACCATGCTCACCACCAAGACCACATTACATCATACATTATTATGTCCATGTAATCTTTACAAGTGCCCCCTTTCATGCTGTCTCCTCTTTTACCCAAAGAATCCTCACTTCACTCAATTAAAGCTCACTACTCTTTGAAGTTCTTCAAACACAGCTGGCAGCTAAGGCATCTGGCAATTTAATGCTTTGAAGTTGTTCAGTGAACACAGGCAGACAAAAACCTTTCTGCCATGAAAATGAGACCTCATTCTTGTATCTTTCTCTTCTTGTTTCTTCCTTCTTTATCTTCCTGTGTGATTCTCCTACTTCTCTTGCATCAGCCCCTATGCTTTGTCAGACCCACAGCTGAGCCAGTCCAAATCATCAACCCACCAGATGACTATCTGGTACAGTTATGAAGAAGAAGAAATGGAAATTTATTTCCTGTGTTAAATCAGTGCAAGGAGTTCAGGAAAGAAAGTTATCTCCCTAGTTCAAGCAGTCTCATGGGAACATCCCCTCACTTTCTGTGTCACATATTGGTAAGGCAGATTTTAGGTCAGAAGGTTAGTAGAGTTGCACTATTGAGAGGTCTCTGATGTACTATGTACATCTGTAACACTACCCTAAAAAGAGTAGGAGACACAGATCTAGTTAAAACTCTGGTCTGTAAACCACGCTGATGAGACAAATGACTTGTAGTTGGACCACAGAAAAAGAAGTAACTGGAGAAAAACATAAAAGCAAAATTTTATACAAGTATTTGAATAATACAAGAATTTTGAAGACAGTAGTTTCTAATATGGAAAAATTTGGAAAAGCTTTGGTTTAACCATCTTAAAATTATTTTAAAGGAATCAGTGTAGAATCATAAATATCTGTTAACTGCACTGTTAATTTTTCTTAAGCCTAATCTTACCTGTATTTTCATGTCTCACAATACGAGCATGATAGAAACTATGCAAGAACATCCATGAAATATTTTCTTTCTGGTGATATCCTGCCACAATATCCATCATGGCACTCAAGTTTGTCAGAGGCAATCTGCCTTGAGAAACTAAATACACTTTCATGAATGTGGCCTTCTCTATATTGTTCTGCAAATGCGATAAAAAACATGTTAAATTGAAAGATACATTTCTTGTGGGAACAGTAAATTTTGCACTCTTCTCTATAAAAATAAAAGAAACTCTTTGAATAAGTAGTAGGCTCTTTCCTCAAGACATATTATTAAACAGAAGACTGTATGTATTACTTGAATTTTACACTGTTTGAACTAGTCCAGCAAAGTGTAACTCAATACAGATTGTTTTCATACTGCTTTAAATTTTACATTCCCCTTTGAAATCAAATGAACCATCTTAACAGCTCTGGACACTCGAATCTTCTTGCAAGACAGATACACTGTAGTGATAAAAGGAGGTTTTCTTAAATGATGTTTCCAGTGAGGAAAAATAACTGCAAAATATATGGAAATGACAGTTCAGCTTCCAAAAACTATTTGAATGCTTAATACTCTAGTGAATCTGATAGCAATCAGAACAGAGGGCTTTACGTCACAGATGTTTGTTTTTAAAAGCTTGATCTGAAAGCATCAAGTTCTTCTACACAGGTCATTTCCTTAGCACTTCAGCTGCTAAGAATTCCACTGCTAACTGATTCCACTGGTGAACTACAAGATGAAAGCTTTTTTATTCCATTATCATCCTCAGTCATCTTGTCCACCAGGAAACATTCCGAGTGTGAATGTAAATATAGAACATGAAGTCAAGAATTAAACGTTTTTCAGTCAATTATTTCACATTTTTAACAGAAGCACAGATCCAGCAGTTCAAGGACAGCTAGTCCTTGATGCATTTACAGTTCAGTTTCAAGCAGATGGGTATATTAACCAAAGAGGACTGCTATTTGCATCATTGGTCTGAGATTTAGAAGATATAACACCACTCTGGTTCATATCTGTGATAGTTTTAGTGCTGGCCAAATTGCCAATGCACCCACTAGAATTATTTACTCATTTCCAGTCAGGCTCACATCAGCTTCCACTGAAGTAAAATCCTGTGATCCCCCTGTCATGCCAGCAATAGAAACAGATTCTGCCCGCACATGTTTTGATGAGATTAATGTTCAAAACCAGCACAATACCATTCCTGTTCCCAGAATCACAGAATCAGTTAGGTTGGAAAAGACCTATGAGATTATCAAGTCAAACACGATATACCATGTCAACTGGACCTCGCACTGAGCACTATATCCAGTTTTTCCTTAAACATTTCCAGCGACAATGTCCCCACCATCTCCCTGGTGTGACATTCTCATTCTAAGGTCTAATCACGTTTTCTGTGAAGAATGTCTTCCCAATGTCTAGCCTAAACCTTTCATGGTGCGGCTTAAGACTGTGTCTTCTCGTCCTGTTGCCTGAGAGAGGAGGCCAACCCCTATCTGACCAAGCTAGTTTAGACTCTCTGGTTCAAACCTCCCGGGTGACATTATTTCAGTTGCTTTGAGAAACCTTGGGATATGGATTCTTATCACTTCTCTCTACTGTCTGCAGATTAGATCCAGGACACTCTCACCTACATGTCAGATAAAACAATTAAATGCTCCCAAAGAACTAGAATAGTCCGGTGACAATAAAAATGACGAGGTTGCTTGTTTCACATGATCTCGTGATAAAAGAGGAGAATAAAAATGCCATTACCTTGGAGATCTGGACAATGCGATTGATCTCTGAATCAGCCATTTCTGAAATACATCTTGCTACATCAATATACATCTCCAGTTCACCTCTCTGCAAACAGAAAAATAAATGTGTGTCTAAATGTCTATTTCTGGCTTTCTTCATCATCAAAATTGGTGAGTTTAGGAACTTGTTAATAATAATGATGAATAATTAATCTATCCTTTAGCTTCACTTAATCTATTTTAGAAATTCTTTATTTACTGGGGAATGCAATGTACATCAATCTACAAGAACAATGGTATTTGAATACTTTCAAAGTTTATTTTATTTTAATGGCAAAGTGTCATTCTTCGGAAGTATTTTCTGTAGCTAAATAGTTTCTTTAAATCACTGTGAGAAGTTGAATCTTCTGTGGGAAAAAGAAAGACTTCTCATTGTTCACTTCTCTTTCAGTAACAATTATTTCAGCACTAATACTGTATTTTCCCCTTACTGAATTGTTTGAGGGAGGAGTGCACATTAGATTGATTTCAAAACATCATATTCTAAAACAAACAAAGGTAACTTACATTTAAATTATGCTGCTATTTTAACTGTTGTCATTTAAAATTGTACATCTAATTCATGTTTTGAATGTGATCCATCAGTGCAAAAAGATGGGACATACCATCATTAAAAAAATACCTAACTACATTGTTCATTCACCTCATATATACTCCTTACCTGAACCTCATTTGGAAGAAGCTCATATATTTTCTCCACAGCCTGACACAAAAAGCTCC